>NC_057825.1:87026339-87329369 GCF_910594005.1 Cervus elaphus
GCTGTATATTGTCACCCTGCTTATTTAACTTACATGCAGAGTACATCATGAGAAACACTGGGCTGGATGAAGCACAAGCTTGAATCAAGATTGCCAGGAGAAATATCAATAACCTCAGATATGCAGATGACACCACCCTTATGGCAGAAAGTGAAGAAGAACTAAAGAGCCTCTTGATGAAAGTGAAAGAGGAGAGTGAAAAAGTTGGCTTAAAACTCAACATTCAAAAAACTAAGATCATGACATCCAGTCCCATCACTTCATGGCAAATAGATGGGGAAACAGTGGCTGACTTTATTTTGGGGGGCTCTAAAATCACTACAGATGGTGACTGCAGCCATGAAATTAAAAGATACCTACTCCTTAGAAGGCAAGTTATGACCAACCTAGACAGCATATTGAAAAGCAGAGATATTACTTTACCAACAAAGGTTCATCTCGTCAAGGCTATGGTTTTTCCAGTAGTCATGTATGGATGAGAGTTGGACTATAAAGAAAGCTGAGCACCGAAGAATTGATGCTTTTGAACTGTGGTGTTGGAGAAGACCCTTGTGAGTCCCTTGCACGGCAAGGAGATCCAACCAGTCCATCCTAAAGGAAATCAGTCCTGAGTGTTTATTGGAAGGACTGATGCTGAAGCTGAAACTCCAATACGTTGGCCCCCTGATGCGAAGAGCTGACTCATTTGAAAAGACCCTGATGCTGGGAGAGATTGAAGGCAGGAGGAGAAGGGGACGACAGAGGATGAGATGGTTGGATGGCATCACTGACTCAATGGAGATGAGTTTGAGTAAACTCCGGGAGTTGGTGATGGACAGGGAGGCCTGACGTGCTGTGGTCCATGGGGTAGCAAAGAGTCAGACATGAATGAGCAACTGAACTGAATGTATAAAAATAAAATCTTAAAACATGGAGTTTGCCAACTCATAAGAAAAATGAGTATAAAGCAGTGTGGTAACATGGGAGGGGACAGCTAAGGGAGCAGAGGCAAAGGAACATATATAATAGCTTTGACTGAAGAGAGTTGGGAAAAGCCTTACGGATACAGTGTCACTGGAGTTGAGTCCTAAAGGGTAAGTAGGCATTCACTTGGCCACAGAGAAGGGCAGAGCATTGTGGACAGAAGTAACAAGGTCTATAAAGGATATTGGGGGGCGGGGGGAAGACATAGCATGTCGAGGAAGAAATTGGAATATTTGCGATGGATTTGTGATGGTCCAAACAGGATGGGGTGAGGATGGGCAGTTTGTGATTTAAATATTTATACTCAGGAAAGCACAAAGGTATTTTCATAGTAAAACTCGTTAAAAAGCTAAGTTAAATAAAAATCTTAGGTGTGTAAGGATAAACGAGGAGACAAAGGCAGAGATCAAGCTTTTTGGGAAAAGGAGAAATCTCTCCCTATCAGAATGTTTATCAAAAAGTAGCCTAAGGAGTATTATCTAAAAGTGTACAAAAAATAAATGCTGGAGTGGGTGTGGAGAAATGGGAACTCTCCTACCCTGTTGGTGGAAATGTAAGCTGGTGCAGCCATTACGGAGAAAAGTGTGGAGGTTCCTTAAAAAACTCAGTTACCACATGGGTCTGTTCATACATATTTTCAGTAGTAAATACTACAGTACTACACAGTCAGTGGTTGGTTGCATCTGCAAATATGGAGGAATCGCAAATTTGGAGGACCAACTATAAGTTATACTTAGATTTTTGACTTCCAGAAGGGTTACAGCCCCAACCCCCTCATTGTTCAGTGGTCAACTGTACTCTTTGATGGTATAACTGTGCTTCTACACGTGAAAGGTTAGGTGGACTCCCCACACCTGCAGCTTGAATCTTAGCTTCTCTCCTGCTCTCCAAACCTCCTTTCTAACTGACTATTTAATACTAATATCTTCACTTACACATTCCACAGTAATTTTAAATTTGTATGTTCAAACAACTAATTCTCATCTTTCATCTAGAATCTTTTCCAATTCATGTTTTCTGTTTTTGATCTTCCACAAAGCAGAGCAACACAGAACATTGTAACTTAAGTCTCTTCAGACTACTTTGCCAGCCTCATGTTCATCGCACAGTTCATCCTGTGCAATCATATTCGTGCAGTGTCCTTTTTTTAAAATCAAAATATAGTTGATTTACAATGTTCTGTTAGTTTCAGTTATACAGCAAAGTGGTTCAGTTATACATATGTATATATTCTTTTTCAGATTCTTTTCTCTTATAGGTTATCACAAAATGTTGAGTATGGTTCCCTATGCTATACACTAGGTCTTTGTTGGTTATCTATTTTATATATAGTAGCGTATATATGTTAATCCCAAACCCCTAATTTAGCCCTCCTTCATCTTTTCCCTTTGGTAATCATAATTTTGTTTTCCGTGTCTGTGAGTCTATTTGTTTTGTATATAAATTCATTTGTATCATTTTTTTTTAAGATTCCACTTATAAACAATATCATAAGATATTTGTCTTTTCTCTGTGTGGCTTACTTAGTATAATAATCTCTAGGTCCATCTATATTGCTGCAAATGGCAGTATTTCATTCTTTTTATGAGTAATATTCCATTATTCCATAATGGTTGTACTGATTTACATTCCAAACAAAAGTGTAGGAGCATTCCCTTTTCTCTACACCCAATCCAGTATATATCATTTGTACATTTTTGGGTTGTGGCCACTCAGACCGGTAATACATCATTGTAGAGAGAATACATCATTGTAGAGTTTTAATTTGCCTTTCTCTAGTAAATAGCAATGTTCAGCATCTTTTCATGTGCCTATTCACCATCTGTATATTTCTTTGGAGATATATCTGTTTAGGACTTCTGCCCATTTTTTGATTGGGTTGTTTGTGGTTTTTCTGATACTGAGTTGTATGGACTCTTTTTGTGTTTTAGAGCTTAAACTGTTGTTGGTCACTTTGTTTGCAAATATTTCTCCCAGTCTTTGTTATGCAAAGCTTATAGGTTTGATTAGGTTTCCTTTATTTATTTTTGCTTTTATTTCTTTTGTCTTTTGAGAGTGATCTAAGAAAATACTGCTATGATTTATGTCAGAGAATGTTTTACTGCTTTTCTCTTCTAGCTGTATGGTGTTATGTCTTTAAGTCTTTAAGCCATTTTGAGTTTATTTTTGTGTATGGTGTGAGGAAGTGTTCAACTTCATTGATTTACATGTGGCTGTCCAACTTTCCCAACACCACTTGACAAAGAATTTCTCTACTATCCTTGCCTCCTTTGTTGACTGTACAGGTGAGGATTTAATTTGGGGGCTCTCTATTCTGTTTTATTAATCTATTTGATTTTAATGCAATACCATCCTGTTTTGATTACTATAGCTTTGTAGTGTTCTCTGAAGTCTGGAAGGGTTATGCCTCCAGTTTTGTTCTTTATTCTCTAGATTGCCTTAGAAATTCTGGGCCTTTTGTGGTTCTGTATAAATTTTAGGATTATTATATTTCTGTGAAAAATGTCATGTGTAATTTTATAGGGATCATATTAAATCTGTAGATTGCTTTGGGTAGTATAGCCATTTCAACAATATTAATTCTTTCAATTAAAGAACATGCTATATCTTTCTGTTTCTTTTGAATCATCTTCAGTTTCCTTTATCAATGTTTTATAGTTCTCAGCATATAAGTCTTTCACCTGTTTGGTCAGTTTATTCCTAAGCATTGTGTGTGTGTATGTCTGTGTGATGTGGTTTTAAGTGGAGTTTTTAAAAACTTTCTCAGATATTTTATTAGTGTAAATAAATGCAGCATATTTCTGTATGCTAATCTTATGTTCGTCTACCTTACTGAATTCATTTGTCAGTTCTAATACTTTTTGTGTGGAGTCTTTAGGGTTTTCTATATAGAGTATCTTGTCACCTGCTGGTAATGACAGTTTTGCTTTTTCCCTTTTGATTTGGATATCTTTTCTTTTTCTTGTTTGATTGCTAAATCCAGAAATTCCATTACTATGTTGAATAGAAGTGGTGACAGTGTGGGCATCCTAGTCTTATTTCAGATTTTAGCAGGAGTCTTTCAGCTTTTCACCATTGAGTAGTATGTTGGCTAGGGTTTGTCATAAATAGTTTTTATTGACATATTTTTTCTATACCCACTTTGGTGAGAGTTTTTATCATGAATGGATGTTGAATTTTATGAAATGGTTTTTCTGCATCTATTGATGAACATGTGGTTTCTGTCTCACTGATGTTGTGTATCTCAGTGATTTTGCATGAGTTGAACCATCCTTGTGATCTTGTTGAATCCAATTTGATCATGGTGTATAATCCTTTACATGTACTGTTGGATTTGGTTTGCTGGTGTTTTATTGAGGATTTTTGCATCTATATTCATGAAGATATGGGCCTGTAATAATCTTTTTGGGGGAGTGTTTTGTCTGGTATTGGTATCAGGGTGATGGTGATGCCTCTTCAATCCTTTGATTGATATAAGTTCTTCTTTGTATGTTTGGTAGAATTCCCCAATGAAGCCATTTGGTCCTGGACTTTTGTTTGCAGGGAATTTTTTAAAAATTACCAATTCTATTTCAGATCTAGTGATCAGTCTGTTCAAATTATCTTTCTTCTTGATTCAGTTATGGCAGGTTATATGTTTCTAGAAACTTGTCCATTTCTTCCAGGTTGTCCATTTTGTTGGCATATAAATGTTCATAGTATTCATAGTATTTTTTTCATATTACTTCAGTATCAGTTATTTCTCCTTTTTCATTTCTTATTTCAGTATTTAAGTTCTGTCACTTTTCTTCTTGGTAAGGCTGATTAGAGGTTTGTTGGGTTTTGTTTAGTTTTAAAATTTTAATTTCTTCTTTGAGCCATTAGTTTTTTAGTAGAATGTTTGATCTTCATGTTGCTGGTTTTTTTTTGTTTCTCTTCCTGTGGTTGATTTCCAGTTTTATGCCATTGTGGTCAGAAAAGATTCTTGAAATAATTTCTACCCTCTTTAATTGTTGAGCGTTTTGTGCCCTAGTTTGTGGTCTATCCTAGAGAAAGTTCCACGTGCATTTAAAAAGAATGTGTTCTGCTTTTTTTGGACCTAGTATTCTATAGATACCAATTAAGTCTAAGTGTTTGGTCATTTAGGATCTCTGCCTTACTGATTTTTCTGTCTGGAAGATTGTTGTCAGTGATGTGTTAAATTCTCTTATTATTGTATTCCTATCAATTTCTTCTTTTATGTCTGTTACTATTTTTATATATTTAGGTGCTCCTATTTTTCAAAACTGGAGTATCACTGATTTATGGTGCTTTGTTAATTTCTGCTCTACAGCAAAGTGATTCAGTTTTACATATATACACATTATTGTTTAATATTATTTTCCATGATTTATCATAGGATACTGAACATAGAGTCTTTCCTATTGTATATTCTTGGGGTTATTTCTGGGCTTTGTATCTGTTCCATTGAACTATATGTCTGTTTTTGTGCCAGTACCATGCTGTTTTGATTACTGTACCTCTGTAGCATTATTTGAAGTCTGGAGGGTTATACCTGCTGCTTTGTTCTTTTTCTACAGGATTGCTGTGGCATTTCTGGGTCTTTTTGGCTCTAAACTTTAGGATTATTCTAGTTCAGTGAAAATTTTCATGGGTAATTTAACAGGGATAGCATTGAATCTGTAGATTAAATTGGGCAGTATGCCATTTTAATTATATTCTTCCTATAGTAGAGCATGGAGTATCCTTCCATTTCTTTGAATCATCAATTTCCTTTGTTAATGTTTTATAGTTCTCAGCATAAGTCTTCAACCTTCTTGGTCAGCTTTATTCCTAAGCATTTTTTTTTTGGTGTGATTTTGAAAGGTATTGTTTTTTCACATTCTTTTTCTGATATCATTAGTGTAAAGAAATACAACTGACTTCTGTAAATCTGTTACCAAGTCCAAGCTCATTCTGTTCACTGCACTACAGGCCAGTTAATTGGAGATGAGATGTTGAGGCAAGGAATACAACTTTATTTGGAAAGCCAGCTGCCCAAGATGGCAGACTCATGTCTAAAATAACCATCTTATCTGGGTCTGGATGCCAGATTCTTTTATAGAATAATGTGTGTGTGGGGGGGTGGGGGGGGTTGCTGGGGAGAGGTGAGGAGGTAAAGTTTAAATGGCCATGAATCTTAAAAACATCTCCTGAAATAGCTAGCCTCGGGACAGGGAGGTGTTAACTTCTTTCTTCCTGTGGCCATCCACAGGTGGACAGGGCTTTAAACAAAGGCATTTGGTTTAACACTTGGGCAGAGTGGATAGGGTTCCCCAGGGCAAGCCATTATGTATGGACAGTATTCTTTTAGTGAACAAAAGCAATGAGAAGCAAAAGTTAAAGTGAAAGAAACAGGTACAACATGGACTCAATTCTTCCCTGTAATAATTCCCCAATGTCACTGTCCATCCCATAATCTTGTGGGGGGGGGGAAGGGCCAATGACCATTCTAATTGTTTCTGGTTGTGTCTTGTCAGATGAATCTCTCTGGTAGTGTTTGCCATTGGTGCCAGTCCTGCCAATGTTACTTCTTCTGATCCTATATGGGAAGTTTCTATTTTATACCTGTGGACTTAAAAAATACTTAAAACCTAAAAGGTTTTATTTGGTGGGAATTTTGAGGACTTCAAGCCCAGGAGGCAACACCTCAAGTTAAGGAATTCAGTGCTTTTCTATGTACGGGAAGATGTAAGAATCTGGGATTACTGAAATCATTTCCTTGATATACACCTCTGCTATCTGGGGTCTGTATCCCAGGTTTCCTCAGGGCTCACCATAGGGAGTAGCAGTAGTCTGATGGCTGCTGGATAGCAGGTACTTTTCTCCTTCCTGAGTTTCTCAGGGCTCACTGGCTCATGTTAGAGGGCTACCTCAGATACTCTCCTCTCGGTAAGAAATTTGACCAAGATTTGGGAGACATTTCATGATCACATTTTGTCCCATGGCACTGGGACAGATCAGGAGAAAAATTTTGATATGATACTCCAGGTGTTAAGTTTTGGATTAGACTCCTATCAATAATTAAAGATTCTTTGGATCTTGTCTATGATCCAGGAGACATTTTCCCTTGTTGCCTCTTCCCATACCTAGAATCACACTATTATAATTATCTTATGTTATAAATGTGATCTATTTCCTCAAGATGTTTAGCCATAGAGGTTTTATTGGAGGCTTGGTTACACACTGGGTACTGTAAGAAACAACACTCATAAATTAGGTAGGATATAAGTAATACAGCTTGCAACACTGACAAAAACAGTGCAGCAGGGAGATAACAAAGCATAGTTTGGAAACAAAAAACAAATTAAAACAATGATTAGTATAACTGGTTGTAATCCGTTGCAATAATTGAGTGACCAAAGGAGCCATAACTGATTTAATGACCTATCTGCAGTTTCACTGCAGCTGTGCGTACTTGGACATGTGTGGCTTTGAGATAAGCATTTGCCACTGGCAGGATCAACTAGGTAGAGAAAAAAAATAAATGTTTAAATTCTGTTTACAGAGGTATAATTTACCAAATTACTCTAAGTCATAATTAGTTTAAGGAGAAGGTTTTTTTTAACAACTGGAAAACACAGATTAAGCCAGTAATATTTTTTTAGCTTGAAACCCTAAAAATTATAACCATACTTATGAACTGAGATGGTTGAACCCTTTTAAACTAATGTTTATGGAAAACAAGTCAAGTTTTATTTTACCTTCTTTTTAAAATTTGCATTTTAGAAGGACAGCAGAGATGAGGGTTCTTTTGACGACCGGACAGGATGTTTGCATCTCAAAGATACATGTAAGCTTTTTCTAGGATGGCTTTGTTTTTCCTTTGTTTAATACTTACAAGCCTCTTGCGATTAATTGAGAAGGTTTTGGGAGTGGTAGAAAGATTGGTAGGCTTTGGATTAGTTTTGGAGACACACTTCTGGTTGTGTAAACACTACATTTGTAAACCAAGGACAGATTTGGTTTGTTTTTTTCCCAAAGAATTGGGAGGCTACCTCAATGATCTTCAAGGACCCATTTACTTATGTTGCAAAGTTCTACTTTTCCTCATTTAGTTTAAGGGAGAAGGCTTCTTCTGAAATGCCTATCAGGTTCTGAATATTAGCTATGCTTAGTTTAGTCAGACCCATGGCTTCCCATTTTGTCAATTTATCTACAAACTCTTTTGGGGATCTTCCCTAGGTTTTAACCAGTGGCATTCTAGAGGTTATAAGAACAAATGGTTTTGTACTTCTCGCAGAAACTCCTGTGTTAGGGGTATGAAACTGTTTACCTCAGATTGGGACCTGAACCCATGTGCTGGGACTTGAACCCAGCCAAAACCCACAGTACCTAGTTTCAGAACGTAATGAAGCTCGGGTTCTTGATGTCTCATCCCAGAAAGAATTCAGTGAGAGACAAAGTGATAGCTAAGAAATAGATTTATTTACAGAGAAACACACTGCACAGACAGAGTGTGGGCCATTGTAGAGGGTGAGTGCTACAGCTGGGAAGTGTGGTGTGGTTAGTTTTTATGGGTTGGGTAATTTCAAGGTTACTGAGTGGAAGGATTATTCCAGCTATTTTGGGGAAGGGGTGGAGGTTTCCAGGAATTGGGCCACCACCCACTTTCTGGTCTTTTGACCCTGCCTTGGAACTGTCATGGCACCTCTGGGTATGTCATTTAGCTTGATGACTGAGAATCAAGGTCCAGCTGAAGTTGACTTGTCTGCCATCTTGGACTCAGTTCAGTTCAGTCGCTCAGTCATGTCCGACTCTTTGCGGCCCCATGGACTGCAGCACACCAGGCCTCCCTGTCTATCACCAACTCCCGGAGCTTACTCAAACACATGTCCATAGAGTCGGTGATGCCATCTAACCATCTCATCCCTCTGTTATCCCCTTCTCCTCCTACCTTCAATCTTTCCCAGCATCAGGGTCTTTTCCAATGAGTCAGTTCTTCACATCAGGTGGCCAAAGTATTGTAATTTCAGCTTCAGCATCAATCCCTCCAATGAACATTTGGACTGATTTCCTTCTGGATGGACTGGTTGGATGTCCTTGCAGTCCAAGGGACTCTCAAGAGTCTTCTCTAACACCACAGTTCAAAAGCATCAATTCTTCAGTGCTCAGCTCTCTTTACCATCCAACTTTCTTTGTAGTCCAATGAGTCAGGTACTGCAATGTAAAACCCATCAGTCTACAAAACAGGTAGGATGAAAATTGGATTTCTGGGAGATGGAGCAAAATAAGCTCACCCAGGGACTGAACCTGCATCTCTTCTGTCTGCCTGCACTGGCAGGTGAGTACTTTACCACTAGCACCACCTGGGAAAGCCCATGGCCTGATCACATCCAATTTACTTTGATACATGGACCTAACATTCCAGGATCCTGTGCAATATTGTTCTTTACAGTATTGGACATTACTCTCACTACCAGACACATTCACAACTGAACATCATTTCTGCTTTAGCCTAGCGGCTTCATTCTTTCTGGAGCTATTAGTAATTGCCCTCAACTCTTCCCCAGTAGCATATCAGACACCTTCTGACCTGAGGGGTGTATCTTCTGGTGTCATATCTTTTTGCCTTTTCATACTATTCATGGGATTCTTGCAGCAAGAATACTGGAGTGATTTGCCATTTCCTTCTCCAATGGACCACATTTTGTCAGAACTCTTCACTATGACCTGTCCACCTTGAGTGGCCTTGCACAGCATGACTCATAGCTTCATTGAGTTAAGCAAGCCCCTTCACTACACCTAGGATGTGATCCATGGAGGGATCACTCCAGTGATTACCCAATAGCTCTACCACTAGTGTCCTTGTCCCTGCAGTGAGCCACAGTGGCCCTTAGCTCCCCAGGAGACCCTCGAAGACCAGCAGGTAGGTCTGGCCCAGGCCCCTATGAAGTCACTGCTTTTTCCCCTGGGTCCCGGCGCACATAAAGGCTTGTGTGTGCCCTCCAAGAATGACATTTCTGTTTCTCCTCCTCCTGTGGAGCTCCTGTTATCAAACCCTGCTGGCCTTCAAAGCCAAATGTTCTTGGGGCTCCTCCTCCCGATATCAGACCCCTAGACTGCAGAGTCTGATGTGGGGCTCAGAACTCTCACTTCTGTGAGAATTTCTGCAATGTAATTATTTTCCAGTTTCTGGGTTGCCCAAGTGGTGGGTATAAGATTCTATCATAAATGTGCCCCTCCTACCATCTCACTGTGACTTCTCCTCTGTCTTTGGAAGAATATCTTTTTTGGTAGGTGCCAGTCATTTATTGTCGATGCAGCGTTGTTCAGCAGTTGTGATTTTGGTGTTTTCATGACAGGAGGTAAGCTCAGGTCTTTCTATTCCACCATCTTGTCCCCAGATTGACTAGAATCTTTTCCTCTCTCCTTGCCAGAGGTTTGAGTAGTAAATCCGAGGTGCTCTAATATATGTTTACATCATTCTTATTTGAGAGTTGAGATGATTAGAAAGTGCTTTTAGTGCTGCACTTATTAGAGCAATTCCTAAACCCATGGTTATGGTTTCTCCCCACAAAGGGGGGCACACGGCATTAGCAGTCATGTAGCATTAACTGTCTTCTTGCACTGTTGACCTAACTGAAATGTTCATGAACCTCATTTTTTTACATTTAGAGTTGTTTCTGCCAACATGAGAACATTAAGTTATACCAGGAGAATTCAAATATATGTTAGAATAGGAAATAGTCTCTTGTGTGTGAAAACACTAAATTATGGCATTCTTTTGAATCTATAAACATTTTTTTAGAGACATGATGAGGTTGTGCAAAAAAAAAAAGTTTATATATTTAAGGGTTTGCTTTGCTGGATTTGTATTTAGTGCTCATTTCAACTAATATGGCAGAGTTCAAGAATGTAAATTCAAATTGCATAGGCTTAGATAGCCAGGTCTAGTTTTGGAGCAGTATTTTATTTTTATGCCAAAAGTATAGAACGTTACTGATTGCTAGTATTTTATGCTACAGAAACAGTCCTGTGGATGGACAGAGGAAGCGACCTCTTATTCAGGCAGTTGGAAAACACATATATTAGCATAATGGGCTATATAAAATTGGACTAGAAGGCACTTACTACATGCCTGTCTCTTCATGGCTAATGAAATAGGAGGACAGCCACAGAATCCCAAACTTGAGACTTGGAGGACAACTGGGCTCTAAAAGTAAAACTGCGATAACCACTGAAAAGAGTTAGAATAATCATATGTATTATAAAAACCTTCCTTCCAGGACTGTAAAACAAAACTTAGCTTGAACTGTAACTTCTATTTTGTCTATGTATCTTACTCACATATATAGGCATCTCCTGCTTACTGTCAGTTATCTCTGAAAAATTAAAGTTTCTGTGTGAAAATGCTAAAAGAATTTGATACACTGAAACTAAAATAGGTTTCTCAGGTGGTGCTGGTGGTAAAGAACTTGCTTGCCAATGCAGGAGATTTAAGAGACAATTCGATCCCTGGGTTGGGAAGATCCCCTGGAGAAGGGCATGGCCACCCACTCCAGTATTCTTGCCTGGAGGATCCCATGGACAGAGGAACCTGGGGGCTCCAGTCCAAAGGACCACAAAGAGTCGGACACAACTAAAGTGACTTATCATGAATGCATGCAGCCAAAATCCCCCACTTTCCTAGAAATAAAACACAATGTAGTGATGCTAGAATGTATTATGCTTAAAACACCTTGATCATCAATGAAGTTTCCTTAGTGTGTAGTAAGTAGTCTTTTCTGTTGTGACCCACTCATGTGGGTTCCTTTTCCACAACTGGACATGTGCTCAGTCTTGTGACTCAGTACCACTAGGAGAAAACAAGAGCTCGATGGCCATGGGAAGCACTGTGGAAATGCATTCAAGAGCAGCACAGGAGCCGTGGCTGGTCACGCCGAGGACAGTGTGCTAGGCCTTTCAGCATCGGGGATGTCCCAGGGCACAGCCCCTTGGTCAGTGGTGTTTGGGCTCTAACATCTGTGATTCCAACTATTATATTTGGGATATAACTGAAGACTGTGCCAACATCATTTAAAATGCTATATTGAATTGTGGGGGGAGTATAAATTTTTCCTATATAAATGTTAGTTGAAAACGGTTGATAGGTACCTTCTATGATGCTGGGGTATTGTTTTAGCTTTCCAGTGCTGCTGCAACAAATAACCACAAACTTAAGTGGCTTCAAACAACACACATTTGTTATCTTACAGTGATACAGGTTAGAGGTTGATGCAGGCTTCACTAGACTAAAATCAAGGTATCTGCAGCATAGCATTCTGGAGGCTCCAGATAACAATAACTGCATATTGCTTTTTCTAGCCACTTGAGGCTATTCTTTGGCTCCAGGTGTCTCCCCCCTTCACCCCACCTTCAAAGCTACCTGTGGCAGGCAGTCCCATGTCCCATTTGACTTCTTCTGTAGTCACACATCCCCTTGTGCTCCTCTTCTGCCACCTTTTCTTTCCATTCTTGTAGTTACGGGGGGCCCATCTAAATAATCTCTACTTTAAGGCCAGCTGATTACTAACCTTAATTCCCTTTTGACATATATGGTAACATTCATAGGCTCTAGGGGTTAGGACATGGACATTTCATTTATTTGTTTAATTGAAGTACAGTTGATTTACAATGTTGTGCTAATTTCTGCTGTACAAAGTGACTCAGTTATATACATATATTCTTTTCCCATTATGGTTTATCTCAGGAGATTAGATACAGTTCCCTGTGATGTACAGTAGGACCTTGATGTTTATTCATTCGAAATGTAATAGTTTGCATCTACTAACCCGAACCTCCCAGTCTATCCCCCTCCCTCTTTCCTTCCCCCTTGGCAACCACAGGCTGCTCTCTCTATGAATCAACTTCTGTTTTGTAGATAGGTTCATTTGTGCCATATTTTAGAGTCCACATGTAAGTTTCATCACGTGGTATTTGTCTTTCTCTTCCTGACTTACTTAGTATGATAATCTCGAGTTTCATTCATGCCACAGCAAATGGCATTATTTCATTCTTTTTTAATGGCTGAGTGGCACTGTACTGTATATATGTACCACATTTTCTTATCTATTCCTCTCTCAATGGACATTTCGGTGGTTTCCCTGTCTTGACTATTGTGAACAGTGCTTCTGTGAATATAGGGATGCATGTGTCTTTTTGAATTACAGTTTTGTCCAGATATATGCCCAGGAGTGGCATTGCTGGATCATATGGTAACTTTAGTTTTCTGAGGAACCTCCATACTGTTTTCCACAGTAGCTGCAACAATTTACATTCCCACCAACAGTGTAGGAGGGTTCCTTTTTTTCCATGCCGTCTCCAGCACTTATTGTTTGCAGCCTTTTTAATGATGGCATTCTGACTGGTATGAGGTAGTACCTCATTGTGGTTTTGATTTGCATTTCTCTAATAATTATTGATGTTGAGCATCTTCTCAGGTGCCTACTGGCCATCTGTATGTCTTCTTTGGAGAAATGTCTGTTTAGATCTGCTCATTTCTCAATTGGATTGTTTGATTTTTCTGTTGAATTGTATGAGCTGTTTGTATATTTTGAAGATTAAACCTTTGTTGGTATCCTCACTTGCAAATTGGGCTTCCCTGATAGCACAGATGGTAAAGAATCCACCTGCAATGCAGGAGACCCTGGTTCAATGCCTGAGTCGGGAAGATCCTCTGGAGAAGTGAAAGGCTACCCATTCCAGTATTCTTGGGCTTCCCTTGTGGCTCAGCTGGTAAAGAATCGCCTGCAATGTGGGAGACCTGGGTTTGACCCCTGGGTTGGGAAGATCCCCTGGAGAAGAGAAAGGCTACCCACTCCAGTATTCTGGCCTGGAGAATTCCATGGATGCTATAATCCATGGGGTTGCAAAGAGTTGGATGTGAGAGACTTTCACTTGCAAATATTTTCTCCCATTTCATAGGTTGTCTTTTCATATTGTTAATGGTTTTCTCTGATGTGCAAAAGCTTGTATGATTAGGTCCCATTTGCTTGGTTTTGTTTTTACTTCTGTTACCTTGGGAGACTGACCTAAGACAACATTGGTATGATTTATGTCAGAGAATGTTTTACTTATGCTTTCTTCTAGGAGTTTTATGGTGTCATGTCTTATGTTTAAGTCTTTAAGCCATTTTGAGTTTATTTTTATGCATGGTGTGAGGGTGTGTTCTAGCTCCATTGATTTAGATCCAGCTCTCCAACTTTCCCAGCACTATTTGCTGAAAAGACTTGCCCTTTTCCAATTTTATATTATTGCCTCCTGTGTTAAAGATTAATTGACCAAGGAGTGTGGGTTTATTCCTGGCCCTCTATTTTGTTCCATTGATCTGTATGTCTGTTTTTGTACCAGTATCACACTGTTTTGATTACTGTGGTTTTGTAGTATTGCCTGAAGAAGTGTGAGAGGGTTAGGCCTCCTGCTTTGCCTTTTTCCCCCTCAGGATTGCTTTGGCAATTCTGGGTCTTTTATGGTTCCATATAGATTTTGGATGATTTATTCTAGTTCTGTGAAAAATGTCAGTTAATTTGATAGTAGCAGTTATAGCGTTAGCAGCTCAGTTGTGTCCAGCTATTTGCGACCCTGTGGACTGTAGCCCACCAGGCTCTTCTGTCCATGGGATTCTAAAGGCAAGAATATTGGAGTGGATTGCCAGATAATTTGATATGGATTGCATTAAATCTGCAGATTGCTTTGAATAGTAAGGTCATTTTAACAATATTAATTCTTCCAATTGAAGAGCATGGGATATCTTTCCATTTCTTTGAATCCTCTTTAATTTCCTTTATTAATGTTTTATAGTTCTCAGCATATAAGTGTTTCACCTCCTTTTTCACATTTATTCCTTGGTGATTTCGAAAGATTTTTTTTAAAAATTCTCTGATACTTCATTGTTAGTATAAAGAAATGAAACTAATTTCTGAATGTTAATCTTGTATCCTGTACTTTGCTGAATTCATTTATCAGTTCTAGTAGATTCTGTGTGGATGGAGTCCACAGGATTTTCTATGTATAGCATCATGCCATCTGCATATAGTGACAGCTATATGCAGCTCTTCTCTTCCAATTTAGATACCTTTTACTTCTTTTTTTTGTTCGTTTGCTGGGGCTACAGCTTTCAATACTATGTTGAAGAGAAGTGGTGAGAGTGGGGGCATCCTTGTTTTATTCTAGATTTTAGCAAGACTTTTAGCTTTGATCATTGAGTACTGTGTTGGCTGTGGGTTTGTCATGAATAGCTTTTATGATGTTGAGATATCTTCTCTCCTTACACACTTTGGTAAGAGTATTATAAATGGATGTTAAATTTTATCAAAATTTTTTTTATATCTATTGAGATGATAATGTGATTTTTTACTTTTCTTTTGTTAATGTGGTAATATTACATTGATTTTCATATGTTGAACCATCCTTATGAACTTGGAATGAATCCTACTTGGTTGTGGTATATGATCTTTTTTATGTGTTGTTTGGTTTGCTAATATTTTGTTGAACTTTTGCAGCTATATTCATCAAAGATATTGGCTTCTAATTTTCTTTTTTGGTGGTCTGCTTGTCTGATTTTGGTATCGGGGGACGGTGGCTTCTTAGAATGTCTTTGGGAGTGTTCCCTCCTCTTAATCTTTTGAACAGTTTGAGAAGGATCAGTGTAAGTTCTTCTTTGTATGTTTGATAGAGTTTGCCTGTTACACCATCTGGTCCTGGGCTTTTTTTTGTATGGATTTTTTTGTTGTTGCTATTGTTGTTACAGATTCTATTTCACTTCTAGTGATTGGTCTGTTCAATTAACTACTGTTCTCGATTCAATTTTGTTGGGCTGTTTCCAGGAATTTGCCCATTTCTTCTATGTTGTTAAATTTGTTGCCATGTACTCATTCACAGTATTCTCTTATGGTTTTTTTATATTTCTGTGGTATCAGTTGAGAATTTTTCCTTTTTCATATCTTGTTTATTTAGGTTATATCTCTTTTCTTCTTGGTGAGTCTGGCCAGAGCATTTTCAATTTTGTTTACCCTTTCAGAGAATCAGTTCTTGGTTTTATTAGGTTTTGTTTATTTGGTTGGTTTTTGTCTCTATTTTATTTATTTTCTCTCTGATCTTTGTTTTATTCTTTTCTAATTCTTTTAGGTGGTAGTTTAGGTTGTTTATTTGAGGTTTTTCTGTTTTTTTTTGTTTGTTTTTTTTTTGAGGAAGGCCTGTTTTTGAATAAACCTGTTTTTGAATAAGTTCATTGCTAGGAACTTCCTCTAAGAACCACTTTTGCTTCATCCCATAGATTTTTGTATGGTTGTGTTTTGTCATTTGTCTCAAGGTATTTTTTTCATTTCCTTTCTGATTTTGTTGACCTAGTGGTTTTTCAGTAGCATGTTGTTTAGTCTTTATGTAATCATTTTTTCTCATCTCTTTTTGTGTGGTTAGTTTTTGGTTTCATGTCATTGAGGTCAGAAAAGATGCTTGAAACAATTTCTATACTCTTGGTGGAGATTAATTTTGTGCCCTAGTAACAAAGGTCCATCTAGTCAAGCCTGTGGTTTTTCCAGTGGTCATGTCTGGATGTGAGAGTTGGACTGTGAAGAAAGCTGAGCGCCGAAGAACTGATGTTTTTGAACTGTGGTGTTGGAGATGATTCTTGAGAGTCCCTTGGACTGCAAGGAGATCCAACCAGTCCATCCTAAAGGAGATCAGTCCTGGGTGTTCACTGGAAGGACTGATGCTGAAGCTGAAACTCCAATCCTTTGGCCACCTCATGCGAAGAGTTGATTCATTGGAAAATACCCTGATGCTGGGAGGGATTGGGGGCAGGAGGAGAAGGGGACGACAGAGGATGAGATGGTTGGATGGCATCACCGACTTGATGGGCATGAGTTTGAGTAAACTCCGGGAGTTGGTGATGGACAGAGAGGCCTGGCATGCTGCGATTCATGGGGTCGCAAAGAGTCGGACACGACCGAGCGACTGAAGTGAACTTGAAGTGGTCAATACTAGAGGATGTTACATGTGCACTTTAAAAGTCTGTATTCTGTTTTTTTTGGTTATAATGTCTTGAAAATAACAACTAACAGTTCTATTGTATATTTCAGGATCTCTGCTGCCTTATTTATTTCCTGTCTAGAAGATCCATCCATTGATAGAGTGGGGCATTATAATCTTCTACTATTATTGTATTCCCATCAATTTCTCCTTTTCTGTTGGTATTTATATATTTGGGTGTTGCTGATGAGTGTAAATTCCTCTTCTTGTATTGAACCTTTTATCATTATATAGGGTTCTTCTTTATCTTTCTTTAGGGCCTTTGTTTTAAAGTCTATTTTGTCTGGTATGAGTATTATGACTCTCACTTTCTTGTCATTTTTATTTGCATGAACTGTCTTTTTCTACCCTCTCACTTTCAATCTATGTGTGTCCTTTCCTCTAAAATAAGTCTCTTGTAGGCAGCATATTGTAAGTTCTTGGGTTTTTGTGTGTTATTTTTTTTAAATCCAGTCTACCACACTCTCTTTTGATTGGAGCATTCAGTCTGTTGACATTTAAGATAATTATTTGATACATCTGTATGTATTGCCATTTTAAACCTTGTTTTCCAGTTAATTCTATGTTTCTTCTTTGTTCCTTTTTGTGGTTTGATGATTTCCTTTTATGTGTGTATTCTGTTTTTGGTTTTTGTGAATCTATTGTATGTTTTTTTTTATTCTGTATGTATTTTATATTGTATATATTTTTATTTTTTTTTATTTTTATTTTTTTAACCTGTTTTTCAGGTATGTTGACTTCTTCCTATGTCAACTTGCTTTATGATTGATAGTCATATTGGCTCAAACATTCTAAAAAAAGGTTCTAAATTTTCTTCCTTTCCTTCCCCACACTTTATGACTTTGTTCTTTTTTCCATCTTCATGTTTATACTTTTGCTGTTCTTTGTATTTATCATTACTTTCATAGTTTTTTTTCCCCTCTTTGTGATCTGTATAATGACTATATGAGTTACTTTCCAACTGTGATTTCCTCTTTCCTATATCTTCTTCTTTTCTGTTTAGAGAATATCTTTTAATATTTCTTTTAGGATAGGTTTAGTATTGCTGTAGTTTTTAATTTTTGCTAAATGATAATCTTGCTGGGTATAGTATTCTAGGTTGCAGATTTTTCCCTTTCAAGACTTTGAATATATTTTCCCACTCCCTTCTGGCCTGCAGCATTTCTGTAGAGAAATCAGCTGATAAACTTATGGGGGTTCCATTGTAATCAACTTTTTCTCCTGCGGTCTTTATAATCCTTTATTTAACTTCTTCCATTTTTATTATAAAGTATCTTGGCATAGATTTGTTTGGGTTCATTTAGTTTGGGAACCTGGAGAAGGCAATGGCACCCCACTTCAGTACTCTTGCCTGGAAAATCCCATGGATGGAGGAGCCTGGTAGGCTGCAGTCCATGGGGTCACTAAGAGTCAGACACGACTGAGTGACTTCACTTTCACTTCTCACTTTCATGCATTGGAGGAGGAAATGGCAACCCACTCCAGTGTTCTTGCCTGGAGAATCCCAGGGACTGGGGAGCCTGGTGGGCTGCCGTCTATGGGGTCGCACAGAGCCGGACACGACTGAAGCGACTTAGCAGCAGCAGCAGCAGTTTGGGAACCTCTATGCTTTCTATATCTGGATATCTATTTCCTTCTTTAGCTTTGAGAAATTTTCAGACGTAATTTCCTCTTTTAAAAAAAATTTTATTGAAGTTGCTTTAGAATGTTTTTTCTGCCATACAGCAAAATGAATCAGCTATATGATTCATTCATTCATAATCTTTTTTGGATTTCCTTCCCATTTAGGTCACTGTAGAGCATTGAGTACAGTTGCCTGTGCTATACAGGAAGTTCCCATTAGTTATCCATTTTATATATAGTAGTGCATATATGTCAATTTCAATCTCCCAATTCATCCCACTCCACCCCCTTTCCCCGCTTGGTATCCATACATTTGTCCTGTATGTCTTTAACTTTATTTCTCTGCTGGCTCAGATGGTAAAGTGTATGCCTATAATGCAGGAGACACGGGTTCGATCCCTGAGTCAGGAAGATCCCCTGGAGAAGGAAATGACAACCCACTCTAGTACTCTTACCTGGGAAATCCCATGAATGGAGGAAGCTGGTGTAGGCTACAGTCTGTGGGGTTGCAAAGAGTCGGACATGACTGAGCAACTTCACTTTCACTTTCTTTCTGCTTTGCAAAGAGGTTCACCTGTACCATTTTTCTATTTCCACATATGAATTAATAAACGATATTTGTTTCTGTTTTTCTGACTTCACCCTGTATGACATTCTCTAGGTCTATCCACATCTCCACAAACAGCACACTTTCATTCCTTTTTATGGCTGAGTAATATTCTATTGTATATATGTGCTACATCTTTAAATGTTCATCAACAGAGGAGTGATAAATTGCTTCCCATGTCCTGGCTGTTGTAAACAGTGCTGCAATAAACATTGAGGTGCCTGTATCTTTTGAAATTAATGGTTTTCTCTGGGTATGTGCCCAGGAGTGGGATTGCTGGGTCATATGGTAGTTCTTTTTAGTTTTTTACACTATGGAGGTTCCATAATTTCTTCAAATACACTTTTAATCCCCTTTTCTAGTCCCCTTTTCTCTTCTCCTTTTGGAATCTCTATTTTGCATAGATTGGCACACTTTATATTATCCCATTGGTCTCTTACATTGTTTTAATTCTTTTCATTTGACTTTTTGTCTGCTGTTCTGATTGGGTAATTTCCATTACTGTATTCTACCTTCTAGATCACATATTCTCTCTTCTGCATTTTTAAATCTTACAGTATAGTATCTTAAAGTACAGTAGTAAAGTTCAACAGCTGGCATACAGGGGCTGGCATCAAGTGAACAAGCAAGAAGAGTTACTGACCGGAGGAGGGAGAGGAAACAGGAGATGAGAGCCGAAGGGTCTTCAGCAATAGGTAGCAGAGGGCAAACTGCATTTGCATTCACGCCTAACACTGATGGAACACACGTTCACCTCTTTGAAAGTTTACAACTCAATGGTTCCTATGTAGGGGACTTACTATATTCATTCTGCTAATCATTGCCTTGAGCTCAGCTTTCATCTCAGCAAATGAATTTTCTAATTTTTCTTGGCTCCTCCTCATAGTTTCTAGTTCCTTTTTACAGCAATCTGCATTTCTGTTGATAGTCTTTCTTAATTCCTTCAGTATTTTCATTACCTCCTTTTAAAACTTGGTATATATTAGATTCAAGAAGTCTGTCTGTTTGTTCTTCAGGGGAATTCTCTCGGTCTTTTAACTGGGAGTGGTTCCTCTGCTTCTTTATTTTGCTTATACTTATTTTCTGTTACTCTGTGAGTTGAGAAACAATTATCTACTGTGATCTTGGAGGGCTCTTCATATGTGGGAGTGTCCCTGGGTAGCTTGTGTGGGTTTAATACAGTTTTGGCATGAGGAATGCTTTTAGTTTGGATGTCTCTTCTCTCAGCATATGCTGGAACATCATCCCCTTGATAGCGGGTGTACACAGCCTGCACAAGCTCCTGGGAAGGCAGGGACAGAGGGGGGCATGGACATTTTAGGTGCACCATTCTTCCTATGGCAGAAACTAAAATCCAAAAGCCTGTCTTAGAAGAAAATGTTACATGGAGATATTTTCTGCTGAGTATGCCCATACATAGTTTGTTTTTTGAAAATTCAGATGTTCTTTATTAAAAATGATTCTGAAATTCAGGTTAAATAAGACAACTGCATGACTGTGGATGTGTATTAAGCAAGGCTTGGAACATCAAAAACTGTTCTTCCTATGATATCCACCTGTTATTTATTTGCTAGGGCTGTCAAAAGTATTAATACCACAGACTGGGTGACCTAAATTTATTTTCTTAACCCATTATTGACCAGAGACATTTCAATATTCACTTACATACCAAGTTGCTGGCCACTGGTGTTAGTTTCTGCAAAAATCCCCCAGTCGATAAAGTTAAAGGTATTGAAGAATTTTCTTCATAGGCACCGTCCTTGGCTTGCCAGTGCTGGCTCCCTGTGTCTTCCCATGATTTTCCTGCATGTGTTTTAATTTCATATAAAGACCACCAGCCCTACCAGCCCACCCCAGTGACCTTTAACGGTCATTAGCTCATCTAAAAATACAGTCACAGTACTGAGGGGACATGACTCAACGTGAGTTCTGGGGACACAATTCCACCCATAACAGTATATAACAAATTTAATAATTAACCTGGAAAAGACTCCACACTCATAGAAGACCATTGGTGGTGGGGTGGATAACTGGTATGCATATGCTCATTGACGTAACTCTGAGGTAGAAATTTTCTAAAAAAAAAATGGTGATTTATTTTGCTTTAACATACAGTGGTAAATATATTGGGATCATCAAGTTTTTAAAAAATTTGCTGGTCCTACTTTATACATTACAATACTAATGTAAGCTCATTCATTAGTTCTTCCATTTCAATGTAGGAAAGGGATCCAATTAACACCTACTAGCAGCTTGGCTAAGAATGGACATTAAAATCAGACAACACATCGTAAATATAAAGTCCTTTTCTCCAAATGTGTATAAAAGTTTTGAAACAATCACTGCCTGCTCCACAGGACAATCTGGATTTTAAAAATCTTCCAGACCTGGAATAGCATAACCCTGTGTAACATTACTTATAATAGTTTAAACAATATTTTATCAAGACTTTTGCGCTTGACATTTGAAAAAGAAACAGTAGCCAAGTAACTGCATAACCACAAAATGAAAATCTTATAAAATATTTCCACCACTATTTAAATGCCAGATTTAATCAAGCAATAGTAAAAAATATCAAAACAAAAACATAATAATACAACCTTCTGTTTAAAATAACAGCACTGTTCTGCCTCTTTTCCACTGAATTTTACATATGAACAGACTATATATACTGTTTTTTTTTTCTTTTTCAGAGAAATGTCCATTTGGTCTGTCACACCATTCAGGCTCACACTGAATCCTTTCTCTTCTGAGGATATACAACTCCATGATGTTTCCGTATTTCCAGCATGTTGGGTTAGGTGCAATGTCTGAAGTATGATACATTTCTCTTTCTCCTTTACACAGTGCAGAGTATACAGGCTTAGGTTATGTTAGCTTCTCTTTTACTCCAGGTCACTGTCTTTTTCTAAATTCAAGGCAGTATTCAATGGAGTGCAGTAGTTTGGCTTGTCGGAAGGTACAAAGCCCGGCAGACACACACACTTATAAGACCCTTCGGTGTTGATGCACTTGGCATTCTTGCAGAGAGACATCCGGTTGTTCAACTCATCACATTCGTTGACATCTGCAGTAAGCCAAACCACGTAGGTAAGCAAGCTTTCACATCACTCCGGGAGGAGAAACAATCAACAGCTTACCTGAGGCCTCTGCCTAAACACAGCCTGGCTGTTCTGTGCGCTCTCCACGGTAAACTGCGTAGTCTTTCCTATTACTATCTGTTTATGCAAGGTAAATATGACCTTCTACATCGCAAAAAGGTGATTATCCAAGGGATTCTAGAATTTCTTTCCCTGTTATTTGACATAACAGGGACCATTTTGTCAGCTTGAATTTTTATAGTCAAGAAAACTAGAACTATCCTACTTCTAAATCCCTTTCTGCAGATGTAGAAGAACAGTTACATTGTCAAGAAAAATAGAGCCTCCAAGACGCTTCTCTCAAGGCTTAAGTTACTTTCTTAGATTTCTTTCCACAGGAAGGAAACTGTTTTATGCCCTTGAAACGTGTACCAACCTGGGTTGCCTGTTTTTGGACCACCACAGACTAACAAAACTGAAGTGGGAAAACTACAGGAGGGAGAAAAACAGCCACAAAAATAGGAAGAATCCCTGCAAGTCAGAGGTCTTTCAGCATGGAGGCCAGCAGGCTCAGGAACACAGCATCAATTACACAGAAAGGAAAAAACACCCATTTACTGTTCTCTTAAAGGTAAAAGAGAAGGCTACATGAGAGTTTTATTTAAAAACAAACCTTCTCCAAAATGGAAGTATTTTCTTTTTCATCTATATGTCCCTCATGCTGGTGGCTGGTATTGAGGGGAAAACACTATTTGCTACTGAGTCAAAGGCTTAATTTAAAAGAGTCAAAGTAATCACCCCAAATGTTCTGGTGTTTCCTCCATATGTACCATTTATATGAATTCTTAAGTACTTCTTTAAAAATCGTGGTAAAGTATACAGAAGATAAAATTGACCATTTTAACCATTTTTGAGTGGATAGTCCAGTGGTGGTAAGTACCTTCACACTTTTATACAATCACTGTCCACCTCCAGAATTTTTCTCATCTTCCCAAACTGAAACACTGCAAATCTTTAATGTACTAGACTATATGATGTCCAGCCACAGGGCATCTCAGGAAAAGGATAATTTCCCATCAGATACATATGCTTCTTACCGACACAGGTCATCTTGGCCATATCCAAGTGATACCCATCAAAGCAATCGCAGGTGTAACCTTCCTGCACCCTGACACATCGGCCATTTTCACATCCATTGAGGATGCCACATTCTTCAGCCTGCAACTCCTGAAAGTTGTTTAAAAAACCTGGGAGGGCACAAACAGGAGGCCAGGTACAAATCTTCATCCTCTCACACCATTTTTTAAAAGAACATGATTATTAAGGTTATGGTTCATCATACATATTTCCAGTACCTTAAAGATAGCATTGAATTTTAGCATTGAGAGCAATTGATAGCATTGAAATTTAAGCAAATATATTTGCACATGATATTGAACATTTAAAGTGTATGTTTTTAGTATGTTGTACAGATTAGCCCCACATTTTGAATTCTGATGTTCTGAATCAAAATCACATAAAACAATACAGCAAGTAGGTACCTTTTTTTTTTTTTTTTTTTACTTAACATTTTCTTGTCTAAGATTTTAACTTTCCCAAGTTCTCAGTAGGGCACATGTCAAAACATCTTTCAGGATGGAACCAATGGAATTCACGATCAGCGTAGGTATTTGCTAGGAGGCACAAGCATTGGAAGCAGTGCTGTTGGGTTGCGTGTTCCCAGAGCAGAGAAAAGCCAGGCTGGCCTTGCCTTAATACGGTCTGTTTGTTTGCTCTGGCTTTGGAAGGAGCCTTACAAAAGGGCCCTTGGGGGATCAAAGGCTAAAGGCAGTTAAAGGGACTCCAAACATCCTGATAAATGAGAAAAATACATCATACTTCTATTTAGAAAACCCCAAAACACTTTTTTAAGAAAACAAAGACGCTCTTGTTTAGTTCTGAATCAGTTTAAAGAGAGAAAGAGCCAGTTTAGCAACACAAAAGCAATGTAACCAGGCATTAAGAATATTTTAGCTCTCTTTGTAGAGAGGGAAGTTGTAAATACAAATTCATGATGACCCCACAACACGTGGCCTTTCATCCTCTCCCCTGCTTCTGAAGCTACTACCATGGATTAGCTTTCAAGGGGGAAGAAAAAAAATCTACCTAGGGCCAGAACTAACTGGCCTTTCAAGTAATTCTCCAGTGGAACTGCAGGGGGCAGCAAAACATCATTGCTGATGCAGCTGTAAAGTCTAACATCATTTTACAGCATAGGCTTTTTTTTTTTTTTTTTAATTGAAGGCTAATTACAGTATTGTGGTGGTTTTTTTTGCCATACATTGATGTGGCTTTTTACATGTTCTGAGGTAACAATGTGGGATAAGAAGTAGAGCTAGCGAGTTAACCAATATATAATTTTGTTGTAACTGATTTAAAAACAGCAGCATCTTGGACATGGAATTGTTAAACTGTCTCAGAAATGTACATCAGGACTTGTTCATTGGGTTGGCAGCGTAGGGGCGGAAGGAACTGTAAAGAGAAGGATGTCTGTGTGTGCATGTCTTGGCTATACTGTAAGAATACATTGTCATTAATTCAGTGGAACTATAACCCCTTGCTAATACTTTAATAGTTTAGATCGGATCATGAATCATCTTAGAAGCACTATATTAATACTTTATGTACTCTGTTGTTTTATCTTGTCTGTAATTGAACATTAGGGGAAAGCAGCATTTTAATCATACCTCTGCCAATGTCATTATTTAGAGACTTATTGCCATTTTTGTCTTTTCTGAAATTTTTACCAAGAGTAGCAAGATTTTATATATAATATATATATATATATATATATATATATATATATATTTCCTTCCAGATTGAGTTGGTATAGTGTATCAAAATACTCATAGCTTTGGGACATTGAAATGGTAAATATTCATGTGTGTATAAAAGCATGATACATAACTATGATTTTAATTACATAAAAATGGATGCTCAGTTGTATAAACACACAAATGAGACTTGAAAGGACACAAACAGTAAACTAAGGATGACTTTGTTTTTTGGTTTCCTATAATGCACAAGTTAATTTTTAAGAAAGAAATATGGAAAAAACTAATACATCTATGACATGCCATTTAAAAAATTTTAAAGGGAAAAGCAATACAACTAGCCATCAAGACTGTCAGCAGATCCTGAAAGCCAGTTTGAGAAATACAAGAAAGTCAACCTATGGAAATACTTCAAAGTCCAGGTATCACAACAAAATCATTTTAACTTTGCAAGTAGTAAAAAATATTTTTATTAGAGAAATTAAAACATGAAATTAAAATTTGAAACTCCTACACACACATTAAGCAGATGCCCCAAAATACTTCTACAGGACTCTGAAACACCAAGCCCCTGCTCTAAATGGTGTTTGCTACCTAGTTTTATAAATGAAATTTTACTGGAACACAGCAAGCCTCACCTGTTCACTAATATCTGTCTGTGGCTGCTTTCCTAATATCAGAGCAGAGCTGAATATCAGCTGCAAAAGAGACTATATAGTATGTAAAGCCCACAAACTGGGCAGCTATAAGAAAAGTTGATCTCTAACTGAAGGTAACACCAGTCATTAGCTCAACTTTCTTAGAAAGACAGGACAGGGTGGATCACAAGGTTGGTAGAAATCTCAGCCTCTCTTTTACTACCTATCCTGTTTTCAGCAGGGGCAAACAACCTGTGATCCTGGTCTGAGACAGAGGAGCTGTTTCTCTGTAATTCATAAGAACATTAAAGGCCATTACACAGTTAAAGCTGGGGTCCTGGAACTGCATCACAACTTCCTATGTTGCTAAATAGAAAACTGATCTGATACCACTATGTTTATTTTTTAACATTTGTAATGGGTATTTTTTAAGTTTTAAAGCAAAGACAGCATTTTTAAAAAAAAAAAGGTACATAAGCCAATACCTAAGCCAGAACATTTCAACATTAAAATCCGTGGCATCTGAACTGTAAGGCATTAGAACACACACAAGCATGACATTGTGTCCGAGTTACATACAGATTTACCCTGTTATTTTGGATTTATCAGCCAGGCAAAACTGTACTTTCTTTCAATTTTAATATTTATTCTCTTTCTTTTTTAAAGTAAATGTTTACTGACCTATAACATATACACAGAAATGTAGAAATCCTAAGTGCACAGTCTTATAGCCGTCAATGTATTTAAGCACATTTCTTGAGTAGGACATGGTTATCTGTGGTTGATTAAAAGAAATAATCTAAGGTGTTAGAAGTTAGGACAGTGGTCACCCTGAGAGGATAGCTGGCCAAGGGCACCAGGGCCTTCTGCATGCTGCCAACGCTCTAGCCTCACTCAGATCTAGAAGACCCAACCTCGCTAGTTTAATAGCATGCTGTTTGAATGGAAATTTTAAAGCAGTTTTAGGTCAGCTGAGGGATCAACATACTGCACCTTTCAAAAAGCATAAGGAAAGAAAGGAGGGAGGGAAACACTCTTGGACTCGAGTGGAAGCAGCTCCAGAGGCAGCCATGAAGCTCGTCCCGCTCTGCAGGACACAGATCACGGCCAGGCTGCCGTGTGCACAAGTGATGAGAAAGAGCAGCTTCACCGTATTCTATAGTGTCAGCACCCGGGTCTGCAGGCACCTGGCCCCTTTTGGGAAGGCAGACCACCTCCTGTCTACTGATGTTTCAATTTGTACCACCCCATTTTTCAGACTTCACATAACTCATCTGTTATTTGCAAGCTCTGGTCTCTCCCACAGACACACTTAGCTTGTGTGGCTCCCCCCTCCAGGACACTCTGGTCGTACCTTCAGGCATTTACTTTCTAAATGGGAACAGGATTCACACATACACATTCCACCTCACACTTAAACGCTGCTCACAAATCCAGGAAAAGCCATCACACATCATCATTTCTTACTTAGTAAACCCCCTCACAAATGAATTCTAAAATTCATCTCTGATCAGGAGAGAGCAACTGCTTTACTTCCCATTTAAATGCTTGTTAAAGATGCAACCAAACTATTAGGGAAACTCTGGCCCTTAAGCTAGGCCACCACTTCATGGGTAAAGAAATGACTCTGTCGTGGAAATTATAAGATGATGATTTTCTGTAAAGAAAATAAACATACAGTGTTCCCAGCAGTAAGACTCTTAATATGATCCGGTGGTTCTCAAACTTGAGTGTCCATAAGGATGACTCAGAGGGAGGGTCTCACCCTAGTTTCTGATTCAGCAGGTCTATAGCATCACCCACAAATCTGAATTTCTTACAAGTTCCCAGGCACTGCATTTTGAGAACCACTGACTAAACTTCAAAACCACAATTTAGTTTCAGAGTAACTAAAAAAATGTTGCTTACGGTCTTGAATGAAGTAGGGATCAGCTTCGGGAGCATACTGTTCACTGAGGTCAACCAAGGCATCCCGTCCATATGGCCTCCGGCGTCCCGTAACAGGGATGTTACACAGCTGGGCATAGTCATCTACGAAGGACATGACAACAACCGTGACACACCATCACTGTTTGTTCACACGTGGATGTGTTCACCCACTGTGTGCCCCTGCCTCCCAGGCACACCCCCGACCCTGGGACATCTCAATATCCTCTATGGGTGCTCTGCACACCCACATACAATTCATACTCTACAGCACAATTAAGATTCTGAACAGTAGATGCCAGTAGTAGCTGAACAGTTGGTAGAATGCATCCCAGGAGAGGAAAGAACTGAAAAACCAAACCATCGGAGAGTGCAGCAAGCCTCTGGAAGAATGGCTTTACCTGCACCCATCAGGTGTTTTCATCAAAACATTCTAAATGTAAAAGGCAGTCATTCTTACAGATACACATTTCCTCCCTCACTGGAAACAGTAAAAATATGCATTTCTGGTGATCCAAAAATGAGACACAACCAAGCAAGGATGCTACTGAGTACCATTTGAATTTAGTGGCTACGATTATACTTCTCTACTCAAGACCTGGTCCTTAATCATAACAGTGATCATTATAACAGTGATAATGAAGTAATGGCTCTAGTAATAATAGCTAATAGTTGTATAATGTTTGCTCTGTGCCAGATACTGTTTTAAGCACTTAAAACATTAATTCACTAAAATATTTACACCACCCTATGAAAAACTACTATTACGCACATTTTGTCAACAGGAAATAGAAGCACAGAGTGGTTAAATGACAGCTGGTATGAGGCAGCACCATACTTGACCTCAGTCCAGCAGCTCAAGGTTGGACACAACGTCTCTTCCTCTCCTACACCTATCTCAGCTCCTCTGTAATCCCCGTCCTTGCCTCTTCTGCACCTTAGCTAAATTCATCTGCAGTCACCACTTCTTGAGGTCATTTTTCCCTTCTCCATGGCCAACTTAAACCCCTCTTTTGGTCCTTCTCACTGGACCCACCCAGCACATGGGATCTTGGTTCTCCATTTGTCATGAGCATGGGGTCGCAAAGAGTCGGACACGACTGAGGGACTGAACTGATCACGTTTTCACTGCATTTCATGGTCTCAAGCTCTTTCCTGTACGTTGGAGCAGAATTATTCAGAAGATCTAGAAAGGAAAGCTTTAGAAGAGACAGCTTCATCTTCTGAGTGCACATTTTACAAAAACTATACTGCCTGAGGACTCATCTAGCAGTTGGTGAAAATTCTGAGGCTCCCCAGATATCAACAGCTCTACCAGAACTGAGAGCTGCAGGTCAGCCAGCCCCAGGACTGGCTGGACACTCTTAGGGGCAGCAGCCACACTTGCCTGGATCACAGATTGAAGGAGTTTTCCTCTATTTTGCTTCCTTCTGTAACAAAACTAAATAAAAGCACTGATGCAAGAGGATGAATTCTCAAGGCTTCTTCCATCACCCCTCCTTAAAGGGGTCAAAAGTGTGTGGATGTGCACGCACATGCATGCATATGTGTACACACCTACACATTCTCTCCTAAAGTGAAAGAAGGGAGTGTAAAGCCAGAAAAGACCCTGAACCACTAGACATGGAAGGATTATGGTTGTCCCTTCTTACAATCTCTCCTTGTGGGAAGCATTCCAGGATCAACACCCCCTCCCCACCCCCGCCCCACGGAGACGTCCCACGCACTCTTCCATGAAATCATTTCATGAGAAGTATTAATTTTATTAAGGAAAAAGCTAAACCTGGAAAAAGACCCTTGACTCACAAAAATAAAGCTTCAAACAAAGAGAACACAAATGGTTGTCAGTTCTGCTTAAAGTCTGAAAGGGAAGAATAAAGGATTTCCCTGCGAGGGCAAGATCGCAGAAATGTTTACAAGTTTGACATGCTGAGGTCACTCCTGTTCTCTCATGTCTTTTTATATACATTTGTTGTACATCTGAAAGGGAGACTCAAGATTTTATACGCAGGCAACAGCTGTGGTCAAGAGTAGATATTACAATTAATTCGCGTTTGTATTTTGTAAACCAAGTCCAGAGATGGCTGAGCAGCACACTCTTCTCCAGCACCCGGCGGTCAGGTCTGGAGCCTGTGGCTCTTCCCCTAGACCATGCGGCCTCCACCCTCCAAGCGCTCACCATCTAACAACACAAAAGGAAGGGATCAAACGAGGGAGGAGTGGGGGAGGAACGGACTTCTGTTCCTATGGGATGTTTAGGAACAGCTTCCTGGAAAAGGTAGCACTTCATGAGTGGGATTTACTTCATAGAAGCTATTTGGGATTTTAAAAAGCACTTGCCCAAAGGCAGTGAAGAGGAACTAAAGAGTCTCTTGATGAAGGTAAAATAGGAGAGTGAAAAGGCTGGCTTAACACTCAGCATTCAGAGAAATAAGGTCATGGCATCACTTCATGGCAAATAAATGGGGAAAAATGAAAAGAGTGGCAGAATTTATTTTCTTGGGCTCCAGAATCACTCCAGATGGTGGCTGCAGGCACGAAATTAAAAGATGCTTGCTCCTTGGAAGAAAAGCTGTGATAAACCTAGACAGCATATTAAAAAGAAGAGACTTCATTTTGCCAACAAAGGTACATATAGTCAACACTTTTTTCTAGTAGTCATGTACAGATGTGAGAGTTGGACATAAAGAAGGTGAGCACCGAAGAATATATGCTTTGGGATTGTGGTGCTGGAGAAGACTCTTGAGAGTCCTTTGGACTGCAAGGAGATTAAACCAGTCAATCCTAAAGGAAATCAACCCTGAATATTCATTGGAAGGAGTGTTGCTGAAGCTCTAAATACTTTGGCAACCTGAGAAGAGCCAACTCAGTGGAAAAGACCTTGATGCTGGAAAGACTGAAGGCCAAAGGAGAAGAGGGCGGCAGAGGATGAGATGGTTAGATAGTACCACCAACACAATGGACATGAATTTGAGCAAACTCTGGAAGATGGTGAAGGACAGTGAAGCCTGGTGTGCTGCAGTCCAAGGGGTCAGAGAGAGTCAGACCCAACTTAGCAAATGAACAACAACAAAAACCCAAAGGCATCACAAAAGCAACCTGTGAACTGTGTTTGGGGACCACCAAGTGGTCCTTAAGAAAGGCTCTGAATGTGACCCAGGCTGCAAAGGGAAGCAGAGGATGGTAACGTGGGTGGGGGGACCTTTGGTGTTTGCTGCATCCTCTTTCCCTCCATCCCTGGATACGTGTTTTTCTCTCAACTTTCTAGAACTTATTGTCCTTTGCTGCTTCACTTTCTCTAACACATTAACAAGCCAGATGTCAGGGTAGTTCTGGTCAGTTTTCAAAACCTGACTTCTGTGTCAGACGTACTCTTCTGTATTTGAAGATGAGCTGCAGTCCCATCAACATTGGGGCATGCATTTTGAGTTATTTTTCTGGGAGCATGAATGGGTCTGTTCTAATCCATCCATGCGGCCTCTCCCATTGCACACATCTGCTCTCATTCTTGGCTAGGGTCAAGGTTGACATGAACAAGGGGGTAACAGAAAGAACATGGGCTTCCGAGGCAGAAGTGGGAGCTCAAGTTCTGATTGTGCTACTTAACTTTCCAGCTTAGCACTTGTGGGTAAGTCTCAGTTTCCACATCTGTCACATGGGGATAATTCCTGTTTGCCTCTGTGTTAAAAATGAGGTGAGGGTCTTCCCTGGTAGTCCAGTGGCTAAAACTCCACACTCCCAATGCAGGAGGTGTGGATTACATCCCTGGTCAGGGAACTAGATACCACATGCTGCAACTAAGAATTCACATGCCACAACTAAAGATTCTGCATACCAGGACTAAAAGAGCCCGTATCACAAGGAAGGTCAAAGATCTCACATGCTACAACTAAGACCCAGTGCAGCCAAACAAAAAATAGGTATTTTAAAAAGTGAGATGTTACATAATTGTTCATGAATTCTGAAGAACCAAGAAAATGGAGGTTACGGTTTCTTCTCTTTAGGTAAAAATCACTCAAGACCCTGCTGAACATCTGGAAGTAAATGAGGATTTTCAGTGACAGAATGATTGATAGAAATTTTAGTGTTAGCAAAACTTCAAAGGTAGTTGCCAATGGTCTAAGAATTGCACAAGAAATTAAGAGCAATGAAAGCACATCCTCTAGCTGTTTTTAGATATTGTTTCAAGATCAAGAATGCTTAAATAGATGGAGGGAAACTCCAACTCAGTAAATAGAGAAAGACATTCTCATGCACTTCATCTCAAAAATTAATGACTGCTTGGGAAAATTTAATCACTTGGTCAGACAGTGATAAGGTATGAACAACAGCACATTTTAACACCAGACCAATAGAACACATAATACAGGGGGAAACTGATGTTTAGCAGTTGTTAGTCTATGCCTGAACCTTTCAGGAATGCCTCAAGTAGCCAGCAGGTTTCTCATTATCTTCTAAGGGACCAACTGGAATATCATGGAATTTTCTAGCGAGTCCTTAATAAGACATTGCCTTCAGGGTCTGGGCACATGCACCTTTCTAACATGTGCTGGGTCTCTGAGCATCCCAAGCCACAACCAGAACCCATCGTGCTTGGAGGTACTTCACCTTGTTCATCCCTAGGGTTGGGTCATGGCTATGGCTAGAGTCCAGTTTGGGGAGGCAGTGATTTGTGGTTGGCTGAGGGCATGGGGCCCATGAACAGCAGATCTCTGTATTTCCACAACTCCTGATGGGAGCCCATGAGAATCTCTTGGCTGCTACTTCATCCAGTTCAACATGTAAAAATGACCAGATTTTATTTTTTTGGTCCCTGAAGTCTTTTTCCTTCTGCAAGATATCCCTTATTTGAGCAGGGTACTTAAGAGTATGCCTTACTTAAGAGTTCATATGGTGCAACAAAGATTGAAGATCCTGCATGAGGCAACTAAGACTCAGCACAGCCAAATAAATACAGATTTGAAAAACAACAGCAACAAATTAAGCACCTAGTTAAGCACCACCTAGTTGTCCGGGGCTAAATGCAAAGAAAGAGCTTGTACTTTGTAAAGCAAAAGTCATTTCTTTTTTATTATGATGAACACAAGCAAAATTTTATTCCACTACTTTATGAAAAGTCAATGTACCATCTCTAGAGAGTCACATTATGATCTGGATTGCTTTGTTTACTCTCTACTTTTAAAGAATAATCCTTTTCATTTTATACATTTCAATTAAAAATTTTATGGTAAAAAGCCATTGCTAGGGAAGGGGAAATTTTCCCACTGCCCCTCTTTAATTCTTTTGACTGGTCTAATAATTAAATTGATACAAGACAGGTTAACAGGAGAAAAAAAATCAATCTGTACCTATGAGGACTCATTGAAATAAGACCTCCAAAGTAAAGAAAGCAGGCTGTTTTTTAAAAATCATTTTTAGACAAACAGACAATTATCTGTTAAGATTTGACAAAACAAATCTTAACCTTGAATCCCCTAACTGTGATGGTAAGGATTTCTTTTATTTTTTTTTGCAAATGCCATTTCAGGGACACTATGCCTGTCCATCCAGGATCTAGCCAAACATGAATGTGAAAAGAAGTGGAAATAGTCACACCCCTAAGCCCCACTCACTGCACTCCCCACCTCAGTAGGCACAGCTGCTAAGCTCTTGATCAGAGCTTTGAATGATATACACGGATGGTGTGGGCCACCACCACCACGGGGTCTAAACAGGATCCAGGCCACGGCTCACACTCATTCCCCTGGCATGGCAGATTCACATGACACATGGTGCCGCTTTAATTTTAAATTGGAAAAAGAAAAGTAAAACAATTGCCCCCTGGAGCCAGGAGATCTGAGGCCCCCACTGTCTACGGCAATAGGAAGCACATATCCTGGCAGGAAATCTCCATTCCTTCTGACAGACACATCTGCAGGGCTGGTCTGGACAGTCACATGTCAAAATGCCACTCTGGCATGTGAGGACACTGGGAGGTGAAGTCTCTGACTGAGGCAGATTAAATTCAGCTGCTTTTAGAAATGATGAAGAGGCAGTATTTTGTCCTCCACACATCAGGGCTGAAAACCGAGTGCTCTGAAGTTTCAAGGGCATCATCTTCAAGTAAAGGAGGAGTAAGGAGCGGCGGCTGTGTGGCACAGGAGCAGCTGAGAGGAGCTACCCCACGTCCAAGGTCAGGGGTGGCAGCTGAGCTTTGCTGGAGGGCATGAAGAGATAACCCCACGTCCAAGGTAAGAGAAACGCAAGTAAGATGGTAGGTGCTGAGAGGGCATCAGAAGGCAGACGGACTGAAACCACAATCACAGACAATTAGCCAATCTGATCACAGGACCACAGCCTTGTCTAACTCAATGTAACTAAGCCATGCTATGTGGGGCCACCTAAGACGGACGGGTCATGGTGGAGAGGTCTGACAGAATGTGGTCCACTAGAGAAGGGAATGGCAAACCGCTTCAGTATTCCTGCCTTGAGAACCCCATGAACAGTAGGAAAAGGCAAAAAGATAGGACACTGAAAGATGAATGCCCCAGGTTGGTAGGTGCCCAATATGCTACTGGAGATCAGTGGAGAAATAACTCCAGAAAGAATGAAGGGATGGAGCCAAAGCAAAAACAACACACAGTGTGGATGTGACTGGTGATAGAAGCAAGGCCCGATGCTGTAAAGAGCAATATTGCATAGGAACCTGGAATGTTAGGTCCATGAATCAAGGCAAATTGGAAGTGGTCAAACAGGAGATGGCAAGAGTGAACATCGACATTCTATGAATCAGCGACTAAGATGGACTGGAAAGGGTGAATTTAACTCAGATGACCATTGTATCTACTATTGTGGGCAGGAATCCCTTAGAAGAAATGGAGTAGTCAACAAATAGTGAACAAAGAGTCTGAAATGCAGTACTCGGATGCAATCTCAAAAATGACAGAATGATCTCCGTTTGTTTTCAAGGCAAACCATTCAATATCACGATAATCCAAGTCTATGACCTGAGCAGTAACACTGAAGAAGCTGAAGTTGAATGGTTCTATGAAGACCTACAACACCTTTTAGAACTAACACCCAAAAAAGATGTCCTTTTCATTATAGGAGACCGGAACACAAAACTAGGAAGTCAAGAAACACCTGGAATAACAGGCAAATTTGGCCTTGCAGTACGGAATGAAGCAGGGCAAATGCTAATAGAGTTTTGCCAAGAGAATGCACTGGTCATAGCAAACATCCTCTTCCAACAACACAAGAGAAGACTCTACACATGGACATCACCAGATGGTCAACACCCAAATCAGACTGATTATATTCTTTGCAGCCAAAGATGGAGAAGCTCTATACAGTCAGCAAAACCAAGACCGGGAGCTGACTGTGGCTCAGATCATGAGCTCCTTATTGCCAAATTCAGACTTAAATCGAAGAAAGTGGGGAAAACCACTAGACCATTCAGGTATGACCTAAATCAAATCCCTTATGACTATACAGTGGAAGTGAGAAATAGATTTAAGGGACTAGATCTGATAGACAGAGTGCCTGATGAACTATGGACTGAGGTTCGTGACATTGTACAGGAGACAGGGAACAAGACCATTTCCAAGAAAAGAAATGCAAAAAGGCAAAATGGCTGTCTGAGGAGGACTTAAAAATAGCTGTGAAAAGAAGAGAAGCCAAAAAGCAAAGGAGAAAAGGAAAGATACACCCATTTGAATGCAGAGTTCCAAATAGCAAGGAGAGATAAGAGAGCCTTCCTCAGTGATCAACAAAAAGAAAGAGAGGAAAACAACAGAATGGGAAAGAATAGAGATCTCTTCAAGAAAATTAGAGATACTAAGGGAACATTTCATGCAAAGATGGGCACAATAAAGGACAGAAATAGTATGGACCTAACAGAAGCAGAAGGTATTAAGAAGAGGTGGCAAGAATACACAGAAGAACTATACAAAAAAGATCTTCATGACCAAGATAATCATGATGGTGTGATCACTCATCTAGAGCCAGACATCCTAGAATGTGAAGTCAAGTGGGCCTTAGGAAGCATCACTACGAACAAAGCTAGTGGAGATGATGGAATTCCAGTTGAGAGATTTCAAATCCTAAAAGATGATGCTGTCAAAGTGCTGCACTCAATATGCCAGCAAATTTGGAAAAGTCAGCGGTGGCTACAGGACTGGAAAAGGTCAGTTTTCATTCCAATCCCAAAGAAAGGCAATGCCAAAGAATGCTCAAACTACCACACAATTGCACTCATCTCACACGCTAGTAAAGTAATGCTCAAAATTCTCCAAGCCAGGCTTCAGCAATATGTGAACCGTGAACTTCCAGATGTTAAAGCTGGTTTTAGAAAATGCAGAGGAACCAGAGATCAAATTGCCAACATCTGCTGGATCATAAAAAGCAAGAGAATTCCAGAAAAACATTGATTTCTGCTTTATTGACTATGCCAAAGCCTTTGACTGTGTATCACAATAAACTGTGGAAAATTTTTAAGAGATGGGAATACCAGACCACCTGACCTGCCTCTTGAGAAACCTGTATGCAGGTCAGGAAGCAACAGTTAGAACTGGACATGGAACAACAGACTGGTTCCAAATAGGAAAAGGAGTACGTCAAGGCTGTATATTGTCACCCTGCTTATCTAACTTATATGCAGAGTACATCATGAGAAACGCTGGGCTGGATGAAGCACAAGCCGGAATCAAGATTGCCGGGAGAAATATCAATAACCTCAGATATGCAGATGACACCACCCTTATGGCAGAAAGTGAAGAGGAACTAAAGAGCCTCTTGATGAAAGTGAAAGAGTAGAGTGAAAAAGTTGGCTTAAAGCTAAACATTCAGAAAACTAAGATCATGGCATCAGTCCCATCAGTTCATGGCAAATAGATGGGGAAACAGTGGAAACAGTGGCTGACTTTATTTTTCTGGGCTCCAAAATCACTACAGATGGTGACTACAGCCATGAAATTAAAAGACACTTACTCCTTGGAAGAAAAGTTATGACCAACCTAGACAGCATATTAAAAAAGCAGAGACATTACTTTGTCAACAACGGTCCGTCTAGTCAAGGCTATGGTTTTCCCAGTAATCATGTATGAATGTGAGAGTTGGACTATAAAGAAAGCTGAGTGTAGAAAAATTGATGCTTTTGAACTGTGGTGTTGGAGAAGACTCCTGAGAGTCCCTTGGACTGCAAGGAGATCCAACCAGTCCATCCTAAAGGAGATCAGTCCTGGGTGTTCATTGGAAGGACTGATGTTGAAGCTGAAACTCCAGTATTTTGACCACCTCATGCGAAGAGTTGACTCATTGGAAAAGACCCTGATGCTGGGAAAGACTGAGGGCAGAAGGGGATGACAGAGGATAAGATGGTTGGATGGCATCACCGACTCAATGGACATAGGTTTGGGTGGACTCCAGAAGTTGGTGATGGACAGGGAGGCCTGGCATGCTGTGGTTCATGGGGTTGCAAAGAGTCGGACACGACTGAGTGACTGAACTGAGCTCATACAGGAAGGTAATCAAACTTGTCAATTGTCCAGTGTTGACTTTTCGTGGGGTTGACAGAATTTGCATTAAGAAAATCAGAAAAATTCTGCCTCAAAATGTCCTGGAAGAGGTACCCAGTTCTTATTATCAATGGAGTATAGGCAGGTACTATCATATCCATAATGCATAAAGGAAAATGGGTCATATTTTGCTGAAATTTCTAGACCAGGTGTTTTTCCTACAGACCTCCACATGTATTATTAATTGATGACGGTGTTTGGAAGACATGCACATCAGGATGTGGAGGAAGGAGATGGGGAGAATGAAGATTTATCCTAATGGCTGCTAAGCCTGCAGTATAGTAGGCATTTTTCTTTGAAATTAGTGAAAGCTATGGAATTAGATAAATGTTGACCATTTACAGAACATATTGTCCAATACTGAGGACAGAGGAAGGAACATCAAAAAGGATTATCCTGCCAGTGCCACATCTTGTGGAATTAAGACATCTGACTGCTTCTGCTCATTCTCAGAGTAAACTCTTACCAATAGTGCCTGCTGGACAGACAGCATCCCTGCTTTTCTGATGTCAAAGCCTGCTGAGTTGGGAGAGAAAACTGGGTATCCTAAAAAGAGAAAGGACCCGGGTCAAAAGCCCTGAGTTCTAGTCCTACTGCTTCCTGTTCTTTGGACTGGATACCTTTCTCTGAGCTTTGTCTACTGAACAGAGATTATGGTACTCGGCCTTAGCAGCATTAAAAGAAATTCATTGTTCCATTCAGGTACTGACTCACTCACTCATCCAACCAGAGGCTGAGAATATTAACAGGCAGAATGGGGTTTGGGAGGAACAGGAAGGATAAAATGACAGGCCACTGACATATGCACTAATGCATGAAGAAGGGGCAATGCCTACGGTCAGTCAGGAAGAGCTGGGGAAGGTTTCATCTTGGAGGTGAGCATCTACAGGAAGCGGGTCAGCCAGGTGAAGAAGAGGAGGGATGCTAACTCAGAGTCCCAGGCATATAAAATGGATAAGAAAGCCTCGGGAAAAGGAAAGGACTGTGTAAACACTGCCTACTACAGATCCCTGCTAAAGGACAGTTGAAAAAAAAAGAAAGTTAATTAACATGCACTATTATTATAGCACCTGTGTGTCAAGTGCTATATACTTTTGCACACACTTTCACCTTTATTTATTTATTTTTGGTCACACTGCATAGCATACAGGATCTTAGTTCCACGACCAGAGATTGAACCTATACCTCTTGCAGTGGGAGCGTGGAATCCTAACCATTGGACTGCCAGAGAAGCAGACTCACACACTTTTCGCTTAAATCTCAGAATCCGATGCAATGCCTGTAATTAGCTCCTTTTGTTTCCAATAAGAAAGCTAAGGTTTACAGCAAACCTGTCCTAGCTTAGTTGAACGATTTGACTCTTAGTCTGTCTGCAAAACCATGAACTTTCTGTTCCACAGCTGCCCTTCTGAAACCCTGAGAAGAAAATTATTAAATACATTCCTAAGACTATAAGCATCAGGTGAGTACTCAGTTTGGTAATAAGCATCTGAGACTGTAATTCCAGGGAGAGTAATAACCATGAATGCTGATGAGCTCAGCCCCACCAGGGTCAGCTTTATCATTAGCAGGATTTATGTTTATTGAATTTGCTCGATTTATTAGGTGAAAGAGATCAAATTGCTTAATGTTCAATTAAACTGTACTTGTCGAGGACAGGGAAGTAATGAAGTCTAAAGTCTTGGCAGGGTTTATATTCTGCGGGACTCCTGTGAATGTTACGGCTCTAAGGAAACTCACAGGCCTTAGACCAATCAAGTTCCTCCACCACCAACCTTTACCTAGCTCTGCCCCTTCCAAGTTCAGTCACTCTCAGCATTTTCCATCATATTGCTGTTTATGTAGCCAAACTCTAACAGGAGACAGAGATTTGTTGGGTATGAACGCCAAAATAATGGAGGCTCCGTCTAGAAATAATTTCTAAAACCTGGATTCAACATTTATAGACTTGTAATAGCATTAAATTATACTGCACATAAAGACCTTAAAATAATGATTGATAACCTATGAATTTCTTATGAAGGCCTGCATGAAAGGTTTCCCCCATTTCTAAGTAAATAGGACTTTGGAAATAAAACATTAAATCTTGCATTGAGACAATCTCAAGAGAAATTAGCAATGACATAACTTCTAAAATTTGATAAGACACAAGCCTGGACAATACAATGAACAGGCAAGTGGGAGAAAAGTTCAACATGTTAATTTTCTAAGCTGATCTATTTCATGTTTTTCCAACTGGAAGGACATATGAGCCGTTTCATTTCCTCCTTTCTTACTCGTTAAGTATCACTCTGAAGTGACAATCTGAGAAGTCAACAATTAGGGAAAACAAACATTATATGGAAGGAATACATTTTTTCTGTGGTTTTTTTTTTTTTTTTTGCACTAACCAAGTAAGAATTATTTTTAAAGTTTGAGCTATGTGTGTGCTTAAGAATAAAGGGGAGAAACTTCCCTGGTGATCCAGTAGCTAAGTCTCCGCACTCCCAATGCAGGGGGGCCTAGGTTCAATCCCCAGTCAGGGAATTGCATCCCAGGTGCTGCTCTAGGACTTAGAATGCCACAAAGAAGACTGCAGATTCCGTGTCCCAACTAAGACCCAGTGCAGCCAAAATAAATACATATTTTTAAAAAAAACAACAATAAAGGGGAGGTTACACAACATAGGGAATATACTAAATGCCACTGAATTATTAACTATAAAACACTTACGTCATGTGCATTTAACCCCAATTAAAAAATAAGAGAAACAAAAAACTTATTCTTTACAGTCCAGTATTCATCTAACCTTTCTACTTTTAATTGGTAAAATGAGAAAACAAGATTAGTTAATCTCTAAGGTCCTTTTCAGCTTACATATTCTACAATTCTAAGCAGAAAATATTTTCTGTTAGACTGCAAAATATTGGGAAGACAATTATACAGGAGGCAGTGATCAAGACCATCCCTAAGGGAAAAAAAAAATGCAAAAAGGCAAAATGGTTGTCTGAGGAGACCTTACAAATAGCTAAGAAAAGAAGAGAAGCTAAAGGTAAAGAAGAAAAGGAAAGATATACCCATCTGAATGCAGAGTTCCAAAGAATAGCAAGAGAGATAAGAAAGCCTTCTTCAGTGATCAATAAAAAGAAATACAGGAAAACAACAGAATGGGAAAGAATAGAGATCTCTTCAAGAAAATTAGAGATACCAAGGGACATTTCATGCAAAGATGGGCACAATAAAGGACAGAAATAGTATGGACCTAACAGAAGCAGAAGATATTAAGAGGTGGCAAGAATACACAGAAGAACTATACAAAAAAGATCTTCATGACCCAGATAATCACAATGGTGTGATCACTCACCTAGAGCCAGACATCCTGGAATGTGAAGTCAAGTGGGCCTTAGGAAGCATCACTACGAACAAAGCTAGTGGAGATGATGGAATTCCAGGTGAGCTATTTCAAATCCTAAAAGAAGATTCTGTGAAAGTGCTGCACTCAATATGCCAGCAAATTTGGAAAACTCAGCAGTGGCCACAGGACTGGAAAAGGTCAGTTTTCATTCCAATCCCAAAGAAAGGCAATTACAAAGAATGTTTAAACTACCGCACAATGCACTCATCTCACACGCTAGCAAAGTAATGCCCCAAATTCTCCAAGCCAGGCTTCAACAATATGTGAACCATGAACTTCCAGATGCTCAAGCTAGATTTAGAAAAGGCAGAGGAACCAGATATCAAATTACCAACAGCCGTTGGATCATAGAAAAAGCAAGAGAATTTCAGAAAAAACATCCATTTCTGCTTTATTGACTATGCTAAAGCCTTTGTGTGGATCACAACAAACTGTGGGAAATTCTTCAAGAGATGGGAATACCAGACCACCTGACCTGCCTCCTGAGAAATCTGTATGCAGGTCAAGAAGCGACGATTAGAACCGGATATGGAACAATGGACTGGTTCCAAATCGGGAAAGGAGTACATCAAGGCTGCATATTGTCACCCTGCTTATTTAACTTATATGCAGAGTATATCATGTAAAATGCTGGATGAAGCACAAGCTGGAGTCAAGATTGGCAGGAGAAATATCAATAACCTCAGATATGCAGATGACACCACCCTTATGGCAAAAAGGGAAGAACTAAAGAGCCTCTTGAAAGTGAAAGAGGAGCGTGAAAAAGCTGGCTTAAAACTCAACATTCAGAAAACTAAGATCATGGCATCCAGTCTCATTACCTCATGGTAAACAGATGGGGAAACAATAGAAACAGTGACAGACTTTATTTTGGGGGGATCCAAAGTCACTGCAGATGGTGACTGCAGCCATGAAATTAAAAGACGCTTGCTCCTTGGAAGAAAAGCTATGACCAACCTAGACAGTGTATTAAAAAGCAGAGGCATTACTTTGCTGACAAAGCAAAGCTAGTCAAAACTATGGTTTTCCCAGTAGTCATGTATGGATGTGAGAGTTGGACTATAAAGAAAGCTGAAAAAAAAAAAAAAAAAAAGCTGAGCACTGAAGAATTGATGCTTTTGAACTGTGGTATTGGAGAAAACTCTTGAGAGTCCCTTGGACTGCAAGGAGTCAAACCAGTCCATCCTAAAGGAAATCAGCCCTGAATATTCATTGGAAGGACTGATGCGGAAGCTGAAATTCCAATAGTTTGGCCACCTGATGAGAAGAACTGACTCACTGGAATGGGCAAGACTGAAGACAGGAAGAGAAGGGGAAGACAGGGGATGAGATGGTTGGATGGCATCACTGACTCGATGGACATGAGGTTGCGCAAGCTCTGGCAGCTGGTTACGGACAGCGAAGCCTGACGTGCTGCAGTCCATGGGGTCGCAAAGGGTCAGACATGAGCAACTGAACCGAACTGAAATCTGTCACTGAAACTTGTGGCTGTAATATGAGGTAGTCACCACCAGAGGGCACTATTGCCCGCACGTGGTGCTCACATGGCTGTTTGCAGATGATGACTGACAATTCTGAAATTGATTGCACTGTAGGTAAACATGGACCGTCTAACCTCATTCATTTTCCTGCTGAGGAAACTGAGGTCCAGAGAAATGTAATGATATCCCAAAAGTCAAGTCAGGATAAAATTTCAAAATATTAAGCTTCTTTTTTTTAAAAAAAATAAAACTAAATTATTAAATTCTAAGGGTAAAAATAATTGTGCTTTACGTTTTAGAACTGTTCAAAACTCTCTTAATATCCAGAAGTATAGATCTCAAGGTTATGAAATATATATACGCACTGCTGAATCATCATTTGAAGAGCACCGTCTAGGGAATTAATGTAATGTGAAAGTACCACTAGAGGAACCCGGCAGGTTACACTCCGCTGGGTTGAGAAGAATCGGACAGTGAGCGCACACACAAACATAGTAAGTGGAATAGGTATGTGTTTCACTTATTTACAGGAAACGCAATAAACCTGCAAATCAAAACTGAACTATTTTAAGCTCTGTAACTCTTGGTTTATAACTTGCTCCTATATTGCATTTATCTTCATCTGAAGTGACTCATCTTACCTGCGCCTCTGATTCAGCATCAGGTACAGTCGTAGTAGCTCTTCCTTCTGTCAGTGACTTATTTGGCTACTATGATAGGCACTGTAATCATGTTGTGAATGGTAACTTCTAGGGTTGAACAGTGTACACCCAGCCTAACTGTCCACAACAGCCACTGAGACCCGAAGCTCCGACAGAAGCATAAAGGAAAGCCTTCTTGTGCCCTCAGGCCTCCCCATGAGCTCATCTTTTGTCATTTCTTTCTTAAGACACTGGGTTACTGATGCTGAGCGAAACAATTATCATCCTGGTTTCTGCTCCTTGCAGATTTATGCCAACTCACTTCCTAAGCACTTCCTAGATGCTTTCCTCCCAGTCAGTAAGAGGTACAGTCTATCTGCATGAAGGGAGAGGAGATAAACTTCCCCTCATCCTTCCTCTGCCAGGCATGCCTGCGCTGGTCATGAGGTGAGCACATAAAAGGCATGGGCAGCCAGTGGCTTTATTCCAGCCATAGTTGTCTTACAAGGTCAATTAGGAAAGGGTCAAAGTAAACACGCCATTATTTGACTTCAAAACCTCAAACAAAGAATAGGGCTTTAAGCAATTACATACAGTGATTGTTCTCATAGTCCCACTCAGCACAGTTCATTTTCTTACCTTACCTTTCAACTATTAGTGAAGAGAGAGAAATGCTATCTGCAAAGTTTATTTAAAATACATGAAAGTAAAGCTTTCACTAAAGAGCAAATCAACTCATTCAGGGTAACACCAAAAAGGCATTTCTAGAAAATTGAATGCCTATTCATAATCTCTGATTTCAGTTTTAAATGGCTAAAAATTTGATTTGAGATCAGTTAGATTGCTTGTTAATGAAAAATAAAAGTGTTGCTTTTTGTAATTGGATTTAGTTTGATCCTTGGGTCAGGAAGATCCCCTGGAGAATGGAACTGCTACCCACTCCAGTATTCTGGCCTGGAGAATTCCATGGACAGAGGAGCCTGGCAGGCTATAGTTCATGGGGTTGCAAAGAGTCAGAAACGACTGAGCGACTTTCACTTTCACTGTTCATTTTACATGCATGTCTTATTTTCTCTACTCTAGCTGTACATTATAAAGATCCTAATAGATCAGTGCAATTATATTCATAATGCAAGTTATCCTCCAGTCAGAATATTTTCAGTAACAAAGCATGGCCAAATACCTTCTTAGCACTACAATGTAGTATATAGCTCTTAAGAAAATAAGCTTTGAATAAAATGGATACTTCAAAGTTCAAATCATACACAAACTAAAATTTCAGAAGTGTTATTATCAACTTTCCATCTGTCCATCAAATTCCCCCTGCATTTACGTGTCCTATATTGTTGAGGCTGCTGAGACAACAGCTTCAGCCTGCTGGTCTTCCTCAGCTGGCATCCCGAACCCTTGCTGACTCACTCCCACTCCAGGGAACTGGGTCTGCAGTCCACTTCCAGGACACTCCTCCCAAGTTCATTCGCCAACAGTTTAGCAGGAAATGGAGTAATTTTTCCCCCTTTGTAAGAGGTCCACCCCACCTCCACTTTTTAACTTTCCTTGCTCTGAGACAAACCATATTTCCTTTGCTAGTGTGTTTCTAATCAACGACTACCATGCCATCATAACCTGAACATGACTTACTTGCTCATGGCTTTCTCTAATGCACCTACGACAATGTTGTTTAAAAAAACCCATATTTTGGCTTCATGTCTAGCGTTCTTCTCTGCACAGTCCCTATTTTTCTGCCTGGCCTCTGTGTCATTCATCCTGTTTATTCACTCCCTTTCACAAGTCCAATGTCTCTTTCCTGGTGGAGTGTTTGGTGTCCCAACTCCTCCCTGCGCTTCTCCAGCATACATCTGGGGAAGGAGAAGGGGCTATGCTTAGCTCCAAACTGAAAATAAAGGCCCGTGCTTAAGTATGTATTTGTACAGGATGGTAATGGGAACTGCAGAAGGTCTACAAAAGGCAAATATTTTCTTTAGCTGGTTCTCAATCTTTTTTTCAATCCCAGTTGTGATGGCTAATGAAAGAAAGAAAGTGAAGTCACTCAGTCGTGTCCAATTCTTTACAACCCCATGGACTGTAGCCTACCAGGCTCCTCCATCTATGGGATTTTCCAGGCAAGAGTACTGGAGTGGGTTGCCATTTCCTTCTCCAGGGGGTCTTCCCGACCCAGGGACCAGACCTGGGTCTCCCGCATTGTAGGTAGACGCTTTTACCATCTGAGGCTAATATTACGTGTTAAATCAGCCAGGCCACGGAGTGCCCAGACGTCACTGGTCAAACATTATTTTGAGGTGTCCCTGGTGGCTCAGTCATAAAGAACCCGCCTGCCAGTGCAGGAGGATGCAGGTTCGATCCCTGGTCGGGGAAGACCCCACATGCTCTGGGGCATCTAAGCCCATGCACAACAGCTGAGCCTGTGCTCCAGAGCCGGGGAGCTGCAGCTGCTGAAGCCTGACTGCCCTAGAGCCCATGCTCCACAACAAGAGCAGCCACCACAATGAGAAGCCCGCACAGCCCAGCTAGAGAGTAACCCCCGCTTGCCACAACTAGAGAGAAGGCCATGCAGCAATAAGATAAAAATAAATAAATACATATTTTTAAAAACTCATGATTATGGGTACTTCTGGAATGGGATTAACACTGAGATTGGTGGGTTTGAGTAAAGCAAATTACCTTCCATAAAGTGGGTAGGCCTCTTTCAATGGGTTTGATGGCTTAATTAGAACAGAAAGACTGGCCCTCCTCTGAGAAGGTATATTCCACTGCCCAACCACCTCTGCACTTTGGGCTCCTTCTACAAAACCAGCTCTTCCTGATGGCTTCTGACTTGGAACCTCAGCTCTCCTCGGGCCTCCACAGCATCAGGCCACCCGACAGATTTTGGATTTACCAGCTTCTATAATCACGCCAAAAGATGTTCAAACTACCGCACAGTTGCACTCATCTCACATGCTAGCAAAGTAATGCTCAAAATTCTCCAAGCTAGGCTTCAGCAGTACATGAACCATGAACTTCCAGATGTTGAAGCTGGATTTAGAAAAGGTAGAGGAACCAGAGATCAAACTGCCAACATCAGCTGGATCATAGAAAAAGCAAGAGAATTCCAGAAAAACATCTGCTTCATTGACTATGCTAAAGTCTTTGACTGTGTGGATCACAACAAACCGTGGGAAATTCTTCAAGAGATGGGAATGCAAGATCACCTGACCTGCCTCCTGAGAAATCTGTATGCAGGTCAAGAAGCAACAGTTGGAACCAGACATAGAACAATGGACTGGTTCCAAATCAGGAAAGGAGTACATCAAGGTTACATATTGTCACTCTGCTTATTTAACTTATATACAGAATATATCATGCAAAATGCTGGGCTGGATGAAGCACAAGCAGAAATGAAGATTGCCAGGAGAAAGATCAATAACCTCAGATATGCAGATGACACCACCCTTATGGCAGAGAGTGAAGAACAAAAGAGCCTTTTGATGAAAGTGAAAGAGGAGAGTGGAAAAAGCTGGCTTAATACTTAACATTCAGAAAACTAAGATCATGACATCCGGTCCCTTCACTTCATGGTAAACAGATGGGGAAACAATAGAAACAGTGACAGACTTTATTTTCTTGGGCTCCTGAATCATTGCAGATGGTGACTGCAGCCATGAAATTAAAAGATGCTTGCTCCTTGGAAGGAAAGCTATGACCAACCTAGACAGTGTATTAAAAAGCAGAGACATTATTTTGCCAACAAAGGCCCATCTAGTCGAAACTATGGTTTTTCCAGTAGTCATGTGTGGATGTGAGAGTTGGACCATAAAGAAAGCTGAGCAGCAAAGAACTGATGCTTTTGAACTGTGGTGTTGGAGAAGACTCTTGTGAGTCCCTTGGACTGCAAAGAGATCAAATCAGTCAGTCCTAAAGGAAATCAGTCCTGAATATTCATTGGAAGGACTGATGCTGAAGCTCCAATAGTTTGGCCACCTGATGTGAAGAACTGACTCATTGGAAAAGACCCTGACGCTGGGAAAGATTGAAGGCAGGAGGAGAAGGGGACGACAGAGGTTGAGACAGTTGGACGGCATCACCAATTCAAAGGACATGAGTTTGAGCAAGCTCTAGGAGTTGGTGATGGAATCCTGGTGTGCTGCAGTTCATGGGGTCACAAAGAGTCAGACACGACTGAGTGACTGAATTGACTGATAATCATGTGAGCCAATTCCTTAAAATGAATGAATTAAGCAGTCAGTCAATCTCAATCTCACTCTCTCCTATTGGTTCTGTCTTTCTGGAGAACCCGGACTACTACCCCAAGCTGTCCTTACTGGGACAGGGGAAGTTTGTCATCGTTGTGGTAGGCAGTCTCAATAAGGTGAGCACATACCTTCAGCAGAAGGTACCTGATTCTTGACAGGAGTTATGATCCCTGGGTTGGGAAGATCCCCTGGAGAAGGGAAAGGCTACTCATTCCAGTATTCTGGCCTGGAGAATTCCAATATACTACAGTCCATGGGGTCACAAATAGTCGGACACGACTGAGCAACTTTCACTTTCACATGTAGGTATAGAAAAGTTTTTATTAATGCTGTCTTCTCTATTATTCCCTTGCAAGTCACTGCAATGGAAGATATTGCTTATAGAAACAATGCACATTAGGAATACTCGGGGTCCCCTGTTAACATGGAAACACAGAACGTGCCTTGCGTATCACATACATGGCTATAGACTCAAACTGTGAGTACACATGTCTCGTGTCCTGATCTTAATTCTCTAATAACTGACAATCACTGTCATGAATTTTCCTTCCCAGTATCCTGAGTCGGCCTACAATGGTAATGCTGCTATGAAGATAATGACATATATTAAGTTTAGAATATTAATACTTTACCACTAAGGTTTGAGAGTAAGGGTTTTTTGTTGTTGTTGCTATTTAATATGTCTAGAATGTTTAATAAAACCATATACTGGATAATCTGACAGGCCTTGTGGCCTCAATTTGAAATATGTAGGATTTTTATGTTGCATGAGAATTAACAGAACTCTATTAGGTCAGTAAATACCATCTAAATTCATTAGGGAATTCAATTTGTTGCATTTTAAGTTTGGTTTATTAGCTTTATAAGAGCTGCTTAAATACTTAAGAAGAAAATGCTTGTTAGGATTGTAGGCTGCCCTTTCAACTCTATAAAGTGCTTGAGAGAAAATCAAATACATAAAGTTTATACATTAGAGGCCAAAGTGTTAAGAGATTTAATTAACAGAGTTTTGATATAGAAATAACTCTCAAGGAAAGTTTCATCTGTTCCTTGAGATATATAAACATCACAAAATAAAAATGGATCCTAACTTTATATAAAAATATTAGATTTATAAACAGAAGGACAAAATATTTAAGTTGAACTTAAAGTTTTAGGTAAGTCTAGATTTTAACACTGATAAATTGAATATACTGAATTCAACTTTGCAGACTTCCCTGGTGGTCCAGTGGCTAAGACTCTGTGTTCCCAAGGCCGGGGGCCGGGGAGTCGGGGTGGGGGTGCGGGGTAGGGGGACGCTGGGTTAGATCCCTGCTCAGGGAACTAGATCCTGCATACTGCAACTAAGAGTTCCAATGCTGCAGCTAAAGGGTGCACGTGCTGCCAAGTTAAAAAAGATCCCACGTGCCACAGCTAAACGATTAGGCCCAACAAAAACCCCAACCTTGACCAGTCTCTTCCAGGCCTCTCTCAGACATCATAACCACACTGGCAGCTCAGGAACCTCAAGGGACATAAAAGCAGCAGCTTCTTTCGGAGGCTGCTGAGGTGTGTGGCTCTGTGTCAGTCCCCAAACGCCCTCCTGCCCCCCATCGTCTTTGACTCTTGCTTACTTTCAAAGAGATTTCTAGCACTGTACAATGGGGAATAATCCTTAGCTCAGCTCACTTCCTGGAACAAAATTTGATTTATAATCATTGCTAACACCTATGAAGCATTTCCTCCGTGTCAAGCATCTCACAATGCATGATCACATTTTTATCCCTCAGTCAATCCTGAGGCAGATGTTGGACTGCTATTTTACAAAAACGAGGAAACTAATGTAAGGATCACATTAAACACCAAGGTTCTATGTGCATAATTCACTACTAAATTTTATTTTGTAATAAGCCTTTCATAGTAAGAAAAGTATTTTCACTCTTTTCAGGAAAGTAAGGAAAAGCCTTCTAAATAAATGTAAAGCATCTTTTCAAGAAGAAGCAATATAAATTGCTTACTTGCCATTCCATACCGTATTCAATTTAATCTAGTTCCACAGATACGAAGAATTTTGTCCCAAAAAAGTGGACCACTTACCACTGAGGGTATACTCTATGTACAGAGTGTATATTGCAGCCACTTGATTGAGGAGATCTCTTGTCTCTTTCCAGTTTGATTTAAATTCTCCACTATAGTTTATTAACAGCTAAACGTTCTTTAATCATAATAATCAGGATTTGTGATCACAATGATAAATGCTCTTATACTTACAGAGTATTAATTACTATAACCTCAAAAGAGTTCTCAACTTGGGATAAAGGAAACTGAAGTAACTTGTCCAGTGCAATTGACAGAAGCAGTGCCAAAAGCAGAACGAGATCCCTGGGCTGCCCAAACCAAAGGCGGTGACTACGCACTGTGCCTCACTTGTAGGATGTTCCAAGGTTATTATTAACATTCTTTGGAAACATAGTTCTTGGAAAAGCCTTTAAACCGTGACTGCTGAAAGGCCTTTTGCAACCACTGCCCAATTACAATATTTTTTCAAGTTTAGTCCATGAGTCAAATCCTTGTCTTCCTTCACACCTCCAAGGGTATTATGAAACTTGTTACACTAAGATCTTTGGGAACATGTAAGAGCCGTGCACGGTTATGGAAGAAATCACTAGCTCGATTGTTCAAAGAGAGATTCCAGCTAACTTCACTCCTGCAAAACCATATAAAAAAATTGGGGGTAGAGAAGTTATTAGGAAGTATGAAAAACAGTGTGGCATAGGAAATGATGGATTTATTAAAAAAGGATATCACCTGTGCATTTAAATGTGCAATACTAAGGAATGAACTTCCAGTTTAGCAATACAACATAACTTTATGTCAGTTCTACAGAATTTTACTTCCTATAAATACAAACTGTATATCTGTTCTAAAATTTATGGCCTAGATGTTACATAGTAGGGTGTTCAAGTAAACAATGAAATGAAGGAATATGTAAATAATTTAACTGAAACTGAAAACAGATAAACTATAAATAATTGAGACTGCATTTCAGACATGGTTCTTAGTAACTGCATTCTGCATATAATAGTTCCCTAAATTCCCTAAGAATTAGACATAAATCCATATTAAAATCTACAGAATTCTCTACTAACAGAGTTGATTTCAAATTTTTCCTATGCTGTAATAATTATATTTTCCTTCCCGTCCCTGAAGTGGTTGAGAGCATGGATCCTGCTGCCTGGATTTGACTCCACCCTCCCAGGTATCTGATCATGGCAGGTAATGTAATAATCTGCATTCCTGCAACGAGAGTTTTCAAATAAAATCTAACCCATGTATCTGTATCTTTAAACAGCTCTCCAAGCAAAATTGAGAGGATCCATGCCTCTGCATTTCAATTAGTAGCAGTTATTTTTAAAAACTTTTAAAGCATTTGTCAATTTCTTTTGTGGTACTTCAGTTTCCTTGGAGATTTTTTTTTTTAACCCCACTGTCACCTTTCTATGCCTGACTTGCATTAAGTTATTACTTCAGAGATGACACCACCCTTATGGCAGAAAGCGAGGAGGATTACAGAGCCTCTTGATGAAGGTGAAAGAGGGCTTGGGTTGGGCTCCCAAATCACTGTGGACAGTGACTGCAGACATGAAATTAAAAGATGCTTGCTCCTTGGAAGAAAAGCAATGACAAACCTAGACAGTGTATTAAAAAGCAGAGACATTACTTTGCCTACAAAGATCCGTATAGTCAAAGCTATGGTTTTTCCAGTAATCATGTACGGAAGTAAGAGCTGGCCAATAAAAAACGCTGAGCACTAAAGAATTGATGCCTTCGAACTGTGGTGCTGAGAAGATTCTTGAGTGTCCCTTGGACTGCAAGGAGATCAAACCAGTCAATCCTAAAGGAAATCAACCTGAATATTCACTGGAAGAACTGAAGCTGAAGCTCCAATACTTTGGCCACCTGATGCAAAGAACTGACTCATTGGAAAAGAGTCTGATGCTGGCAAAGACTGAAGGTGGGAGAAGGAGACAACAGACGATGAAATGGTTGGATGGCATCAAGGACTCAACTGACATGAGTTTGAGCAAACTCTGGGAGATGGTGAAGGACAGGGAAGCCTGGAGTGCTGCAGTCCATGAGGTCGCAGAGTCCAAAATGACTGAGTAAACAGAGGTTAAAACACCGGGGGCGCAGTACACTGTACCAACCAATAGGTGGCGCTCTCTCAACACACTAAGTCTCCCCTCAAAATTTCTTAATTTCTAAATTTTAGATTGGGCTTCTATCAAGATTTTATCAACTCTTTATGTTCAGTTTCCTCAGAGTAAGTGTAATTATTTTAACAATTTACTTAACAGAAGTCTATTATTTTAACAACCACAGCCACTGGGATCCCTGAGCACTTTAGATTCCAGTGTTCCAATAATGTGTCTCATTTTCTTTCATTTGCAGGTCAATTGGTTTTTATTTCCATAGGATAACAGCAACATATATATCATGTACATTTTCTCAGAAAATTTAAGTTTATATTTTTAAGAGTAGCAATAAATAAAAACATTAAAAGTTTATTTAGATAAGTGCTAGGCATCATCAACAGTTTAATTCACTGAGAATTAATGACTTGTTTTAATCCATGAATTCATCAAGAATGTATTGTTATCTATGTTCTTAACTCTGATACAGAGTCTAACTTGGCTAAGCTCACTGTCTGGCTCTAAAGCTATATAGATTTTCTCTCTTAGAACACAGCAGGGTGAGGAGATGGAAAAAAATTCTCAGCTTTTTATTTTTTCATTATCACTTTTATAGTCTAAGTGATACTGTTTATCTATGATGAGCTGTGAGACCTTGGGGGGCAGGGACTGGAGAAACGCTAGGAGCAGGGATTGTGGTTGAGAGCATGGATGCCAATGCCTCGATTTGAATCTTCCGTTTCCTGGCATCTGACCATGGCAGTTAATGTAATCTGTGCCTCAGTTCCTCTCTCCCCAAAAGGAAGTAATTATATATTTACCTCATAGGATGGCTGGGATAATTAAGTATCTTAATTGATGATAAGCATCCTGAACATGTCTGGCATTGAGCAATACACGTCAGCTACCATCATTTTTATTCAGATGGAGACCCAGAAAAACCAAGCTACATAAAACTCATATTCAAATAAACTCCAGATTTCAGAGTTCATGACTTCCTTCTAGCATGACACTGAAAGTTTACAGAAAGATCAAACAATGGCCACCCTCTGTCGTTCATAACATGGATACAATGGTTGGTCTTTCCTGACTCGGTTTTCCAAATAGCTTGTTCTCTGGCTGTGATAGCATGATAAGGAGTCTAAATGTGATGGTCCTCCCAAAGCAGTTCAGCACTTCCCTCCCCAGTCAAGACAAAAAAAAAACAAAAACATCATAAGAACAGGCAGGATCAGAGGTTACTGAGAGGGGAAGGAGAAGAAGAGGACCCTGGGACAAGAATAAGAGAAATTCCAGAAGCTGAGGAAGGGGAGGCTGTCCGTATGCAACCACTTCAACAAACTCGCCACAGTGCTGTTCTCAGCCCTCTGAAACCTTTTCCTAAGGCCTGGTGTTTGGCCTCCCAGACTGTAGCTGAGACTTAAAATGGGACCCCAAGCAGCCCCAGAAATGTACTAAATGGTACAACAAGGCAAATCTCACGTAAAGTTACCCTGACACGATCCATCAACCTCCACTCACTCACTCTGCATGTGGTACCAGTCTGCATGTGGTACCAATCCACACGTTGCCATCGAGCTTCAGAGAACACTATTTAGGGAGCCACTCCTGCCTCCCCCAACTACCAGAATCCTCAGATGCAGTTGCTGCCTTAGCAAGAATGAGTGCCCATGACCTATTGGACCAGAAGTGTGAAAGCCTGTTCTGGAGCCAAGGCTTTACTTTGCACTGCACTTTAATGCTCAAAGCTGATGACAAGCACTGGATTTATTCCTTAAATTCCTCCAGCACTGTTTCCATCAGTAACTAATTGTTCCCCAAAGCAGGACTGCACTCCTTGAGAAATTGGAAGGCTCAGTGACAGGCTGGGATTCACCCAGGGCTTTTATTGATAGACAGACAACGTGGTCCTTTCTGAAATATCATATATCCCTCAACAGCATCATTTAAAAGGTCCAGTAGCAGAACAAGCAAATCAGTTTTAAAATTCACACATTCTCTGCTTCCTCTTTGAAAAATTAATAACAGCATTAAAGGCGGTTTTAACAAAATCAGGTTGAATGCTGTCAGGTATGTCAAGACCCTTGCTAGTGTGGTCCAGGGACCAGTAGCAGCTGCACTGCCTTGGGACTTCAGAATGCAGAATCCTGGCCACCTCCCCTCCACCCAGAAACTAGCATCTGTCTTTTTAAAAAATAAGATGGTCATGTAGTTGGCATGCCCATTAATGTTGATGAAGCAGTGGTCTAGAAGAGAAAGTTTTACATGAGGATATTATTTTTGCATTTGTCTATCCTTAATTCATGTCCAGATGCTATTAGGTAGTTGTGTACTTTATAAGAACCCTGGATTTCAGTTACATTTGAAAATTCATTTGGCCTGAGTCACCCAGCAGTAGTAGCAGTAGGCGCTAAAATCTTCTAATGCTTCCAATGTCCTTGCATACTTCCTGGGTAGCTCAAGCAGTAAGGAGTCTGCCTGCAATGCGGGAGACCTGGGTTCGACTCCTGGGTCAGGAAGATCCCTTGGAGAAGGGCATGGCAACCCACTCCAGTATTCTTGCCTGGAGAATTCCATGGACAGAAGAGCCTGGCTGGGGCTCCATGGGGTCGCAAAGAATCGGGACATGACTGAGTCACCAAAGCTTTCACTTCTCACATGTGTCAAGCACTGTGCTAAGTATTCATGTGTTAACGTATTTGATTCTTTCCACAACCCTGTGAGGCAGGTGATAGTAGTTTCATGGGAGGAAACTAGGCCCGGAGAGACAAAGGAACAAGGCTATGTAGATAGAAGGTTGCCAAACCAAGATTCACACCCAAGCAACCAGGTTCCAGAGTCCGTGTGCTCACCCCTCAGCTCTGGCCCTTCTCGCCTGCCATAGTCCAGCAGAAACACGCTCAGCGGGAGATGGTTTGGTGTAGATACGATCAGAACATCAGGTACAGCAAGAAAATGCCAGCTAACCACAGGGCTTATGCAAAAATTGCTTAACTTTGCCATGGACTTCTCCCTGGATTCAGGGTATCCCTAAGTTTAGTCCAAGGCCCATAATTTCAGGGCTATGTAAGAAATACTCCTTCTGCACTAACTATTTACTTCCTATATGCCAACAGAAACGGAATAGTGGTTTTCAATATGTGTTTCTTGGAACCCCAGGGTCCTTCACCAATACCTTGAGAGCCTAACTTTTTGTTCTCCCTACAAGTAGCAGTATTAATGAATTTATATACTAGAAGTTAAAATAATATCTCAACTGACAAAAGACTATCATTTTTTAAAAATAAAGAGTTAAAATCACTGATTTTGAGGAGTTGACTAAGTATAGAGATTCTTTTTGGCAAATTTATCATCAGTACTATGTGTGTTTAAGTTAGGAGGAGTACAGCAGTGATGCTAAACTTTTTTAATTTGGCATGTGGTACCACTATTTCTTCATACCACATACTTTCCTAAAAAAATATTACACAGTATGTGTTTGTTCACATGATTTGTTTGAATTTACACTTAAAATTTTGTTTTGTAAAATCTCAGTTGAAAGTCAGAGAAGGCAATGGCACCCCACTCCAGTACTCTTGCCTGGAAAATCCCATGGACGGAGGAACCTGGTGGGCTGCAGTCCACGGGGTCGCTAAGAGTCGGACACAACTGGGCGACTTCACCTTCACTTCTCACTTTCATGCACTGGAGAAGGAAATGGCAACCCACTCCAGTGTCCTCGCCTGGAGAATCCCAGGGACGGGGGAGCCTGGTGGGCTGCCGTCTATGGGGTCGCACAGAGCCGGACACGACTGAAGCGACTTAGCAGCAGCAGCAGCAGTTAAAAGTAACTGATGAGGGACTCACCTGGTGGTCCAGTGGTTCAGAATCTGCCTGCCAATGCAGGGGACATGAGTTCCATCTCCGGTCTAGAAGACCCCACATGCCTCACAGCAACTAAGTCTGTGCGCAACAACTACTGAGCCCAAGCTCTAGAGAGCCCTTGAGCCCAACTACCAAAGCCCAAGCACCGCAACTAGGGAAAGCCCACATGCAGCAATGAAAACCCAACGCAGCCAAAAAGAAATGCATGTTTAAAACTTGATGTAATATTTCAAAATTAATTTCTAACACCAAAATAACTTGAATAGTCAAATCTAACTTAAACTTAGATTTGATTTGCAAAGGCACTACCTCATCAGATTTACATGCAGCAAATACTTAAATATCACAGGATCAGGACAGGGACAGAATAAAATGAAAATACGTGCAGAACCTTTCATAAAGGAGTTTCCATAACAGGAAGCATGCCAGAACCCAAATGTTGGGGTTGTAAATAGAATATGCAACAATGCTCCTACAAATCAGTAAGAAAAAACGCAAAGTCCGATCAAAGAAATGGTTGAAGGATGTAATAATTCACTAACAAAGAAATAATAAATCATCTATAAACAAGGAAAAGATGCTCAAATTCCCTAGAAATAAGGGGGACGCATATAAGATACCCTTCTTGATCATATTATAACAATTTTAAAGATGACTAGTCTTTAAAAGTTATTGGTGCTAAAATGGTATGATGAAAAAGGCATTTCAAATACTGTCATTGGAGAAAGCGTAAATTTGTATTTTTGGAGAGTAAAAAGTAAATTTAAAGGTCACATACTTCTTGACCTAGTATTTTCATTTGTAGGAATTTTCTTATCGAGATACTTCCAAAGCTACATATAAGATACATACATGAAGGTTCACTGCAGCATTGGTTTTAAGAGGAAAATCAAGATTGGGGCAGGACAAGGGTGGGGGAAGACAGTCCAAATGTCCAGTGCCGGAGGTGATTAAATAAACCATGGTACAGGCATACCTTGTTTAAATATGCTTTGCTTTACTGTGTTTTTGCTTTATTTTTTAACAAATGGTAGGTTTGTGGCAACCTTGCATCAAGCAAGTCTCTTGGCACCATATTTCCAACAGCATTTGCTCATTTCCTATCCATGTCACGTTTTGGAAATTCTCACATTATTTCAAACATTATTATTTATGGTATTTATTAGACTGGTCTTCAATGTTACCATTGTAATTGCTGTTGGCTGCCACAAACGCCACCCATATGAGACAGCAAACTTAACTGAATGTTGAGACGAAGGACTTGGAATATCACGTAAAACTAGCTGAGAAAGCAGCAGGAGGGTATGACAGGATTGACTTGAATTTTGAAGTAAGTTCAACATTAGGTAAAATGCCATTAAACAGCATTGCATCTCAAAGAAATCATTTGTAAAGAAAGAATCAGTTGAGATGGCAAATTCCACTGTTGTCTTCTTTAAGAAATTGCCAGTCACCCCCATCTCCAGCAACTATCCCCTAACCAGTCAGCGATCATCAGTATCAAGGCAAGACCCTCAACCGGCAAAAAGATAACTTGCTGAAGGCTTAGATGACGGTTAGCATGTCCTAGCAATACAGTGTTTTTAATTAAGGCATGTACTTTTTTTTTAGACATAATGCTACCGTACACTTAATAGACATAAATACTTAACAATGTAAACTTAAGTTTTATGTGCTCTGGGAAACCAGAAAGTTCAGGTGACTTGCTTTATTGCAATATTCATTTTATTGTGGTGGTCTGGAACTGAATCCATAATATCTCCAAGATATGCCTGTACAGATTGCCAACATCCGTTGGATCATCAAAAAAGCAAGAGAATTCCAGAAAAACATCTACTTCTACTTTATTGACAACGCCAAAGCCTTTGACTGTGTGGATCACAACAAACTGTGGAAAATTCTTCAAGAGATGGGAACACCAGACCACCTGATCTGCCTCCTGAGAAATCCGTATGCAGGTCAAGAAGCAACAGTTAGAACTGGACATGGAACCACAGACTGGTTCCAAATTGGGAAAGGAGTACATCACGCTGTATAGTGTCACTGTGCTTATTTAACTTATATGCAGAGTACATCATATGAAATGCCATGCTGAATGAAGCACAGGCTGGAATCAAGATTGCCAGGAGAACTATTAATAACCTCAGATACACAGATGACACCACCCTTACAGCAGAAACTGAAGAGGAACTGAAGAGCCTCTTGATGAAAGTGAAAGAGGAGAGTGGAAAAGTTGGCTTAAAGCTCAACATTCAGAAAACTAAGATCGTGGCATCTGGTCCCATCACTTCATGGCAAATAGATGGGGAAACAGTGGAAACAGTGACAGACTTTATTTTCCTGGGCTCCAAAATCACTGCAGATGGTGACTGCAGTGAAATTAAAAGATGCTTGCTCCTTGGAAGAAAAGCTTTGACCAACCTAGATAGCATATTAAAAAGCACAGACATAAAATAAAATAAAAAGCAGAGACATTATTTTGTGAACAAAGGCCCATCTAGTCGAAACTATGGTTTTTCCAGTAGTCATGTATGGATGTGAGAGTTGGACCATAAAGAAAGCTGAGCACCAAAGAACTGATGCTTTTGAACTGTGGTGTTGGAGAAGACTCTTGTGAGTCCCTTGGACTACAAGGAGATCAAATCAGTCAGTCCTAAACGAAATCAGTCCTGAATATTCATTGGAAGGACTGATGCTGAAGCTCCAATAGTTTGGCCACCTGATGTGAAGAACATTGGAAAAGTCCCTGATGCTGGGAAAGATTGAAGGCAGGAGGAGAAAGGGACAACAGAGGTTTAGATGGTTGGACGGCATCACCGACTCAAAGGACATGAGTTTGAGCAAGCTCTGGGAGCTGGTGATGTACAGGGAAGCCTGGCATGCTGCAGTCCATGGGGTCGCAGAGTTGGACATGATTGAGCGACTGAACTGAACTGAACAGATGCCTGCACATGCATAAAACAAAGCTTGCATATCCATTTAAAAGTTACCATCTTTCACCAGTTCTATGACACCCTACGCTGTAAAATACATCCTGAAATAATAGACATTAAGATGTGAAAAAACAGCTTGTAGCCATTAATAGATGCCAGTTATACAATACCTCCAATTTCAGAGATGCTGAAGAGTAAACCAAAAAACATGTGCCTAAAATCAATGACACAGATTTCAGCTTTAAATACTCTTAAATATAAATATTCTCTTAAATATAAATATATATTATCTTAAATATAAATATTATCTTAAATATATTCTCTAAATATTCTCTTAAATATATCTTAAATATAATATTTATAAATTTATAAATATTCTTATAAATATAAATGTATAATAACTAATATAAAACTTAAAATATAGCAATAATCAATATATAGAATTAAAGATTTGGATGATGACAAAGCCAACTGTTAATAGTGAATACCTTCAGAGGTACAAGCTATGAGGTATAAAATAAGCGATAAGCATATACTGTACAACATGGGGAGTATGGCCAGTTTTTCACAATAACTATAAATGGAGTATAACTTTTAAAATTGTGCATCATTATATTGTACACTTGTAACTTCTATGATACATCAACACTGTACTTCAATTTAAGAAAAACAGTGAACATTTTCAAGGAGTAGAGTCAGTTGTGATGGGGTAGGTGGAAGGGGACATAACTTCGTAATTTTTTAGAAGTGTGTGTGTATATATATATATATATATTTAAGTAAACAATAAAAACACTGCCTAAGTATACTTGAAAGATCTGAGCTATCCAAGCATCATAAGAAGATGACTCAAGTCATATAGCTTATATTCACTTCCTCAGATTTCATCTTCCTCTCCTCATGGCATCTGCCAGGAACAGAGGCAACAGTGATGCTAATAATCTGCCACACTCCTGGTTACCCTGCTCCACCTAAATCCTCCCAGTTCTCACAACAACATAACAAGATTGATGCCTTCACTTTATAAATGAGCTGCACTGGGTGAGGTTCTATTTCCCCAGTTCATGCCACTGCCATGGGCAGCTCTGAATTCCAGACCCACATTTTCTGGCCCCAGAACCCACCCTCTTTCCGTTTCTGGGCTACTAGCATTACCATCTCTACCTTTATGTGTTTGTTCTTCCCCCTTTGCTATTCCTTTTCCTTTTCCTTTTATGGCATTTCAAATTACTTTCTTTTTATGCTACCTTGGTTTTAGGTTATTTCCAAGCTAAAATGCTAATTTATTAAATGATTGGAAAATTACATTCTAACTAACTACAAATTAGAGCATTTCCTTTTTCCAAGCAATTCTTTCCCTCTTTGCCATTCTGAGAATTTGTTCATGATGAACTCCTGCACTTTATACCTACACAGAATTTTTCTAGCTTTAACAACCAATTCTATAGTCAAAGACAAAAATGCTATACCGAAGACTTTCAAGTCTTAACAGGCGATAAGTAGCTGCAGTGGTAAGAAGAGAAATAGGCGATCAGCACAGACCCCGACAGTCACCAAGCAGCCCAGCCTGGAGCCCAGAGCTGGTACCTTCAAGCCCTCCTCCCGGATGAAGAGAAGGCAGCAGACTGAGAGCTTCGCTGATCCCACTTTTTCGGTTTGACCCCAGGTTTAAACCTTGAAGGGCTTCGCCAGTGGCTCAGCAGTAGAGAATGTGCCTGCCGCGCAGCAGCCACAGGAGACATGGGTTTGACCCTTGGCGCTGGAAGGTGCCTTGGAAGAGGGCATAGCAACCCACTTCAGTGTTCTTGCCTGAAGAATCCCATGGACAGAGGAGCCTGGCGGGCTACAGTCCATGGGGTTGCAAAGAGTCAGACACAACTGGAGCGACTTGGCATGCACACACTACAACTTCAAAGTCAAGAAGATTTGTTCAAACACATTTCACTTACTTCATACTCGTTTCCTTCATGGTTCTAGCCCTTCTGTGGAGGGGGGGAACCCTTCTATTCCACAAAGAGGTTGACATAAAAACTTGAGCTTTGGCCTATGGAGAGTGTCTAGTCCCTGATACTTTTTGCTCTAAGCAGAAACTATCAGAAGTGAGAAGGACTGTAGGAAGAAAAGAAGTATCAGGAAATAGAAATTCTCAAGACCTATGCCACCAACTGCTAAGATGCATTATGTTTCTTTGGGTCATTTATCATTCTTTGGAGGGAAATAAAATGAGGGTTTCAAAAATTAATGACAATGTCTGGATTGGAGGCAAACCAGGAGTCAGATGTTATGTAATCTGCTCTTGTAATGTGCGCGCGCACACACACACACGTACACATGCGTGCACACATACCTCTCTGATGAAAGGAAGAGATCAGGAGTGAAGGTGAAGATATTTAAGTAAAAGAGAATTATCAGCTTCCACAGGAGGTGAGCAGAAGCGGGTCACAGACACCTCCAGCAGAAGGACGTGGCCGGGGCTCACCTGAGTCTTTCACGGGGCAGAGGGCGCACTGCATACCCCAGGCCTCCCCGTACAGGCAGCAGCACTCCGTGTACGTCGTCTGCTTGCCGACAAGAGGCCGGCTACATACATACTCGTCACTCAGATGTTCCCAGCACAGATCCTGGTAGACATCGGTTTCTTCAATTTGCTCTGAAAGGGAAGACACGGTTCCATGACAATTGCACTGCTATTCCTATTTCATAGACACTGTGGTAGAAGCCAGCGAGTCTCAAAGTTTCCATCCCGATTTCTAAGCATGACTTCCAAGTAGAAATCTGAAGCCAGCCTGGTCTTTCCATGGATCAAACCTCTGTCATCTCCAACTGGGTGTCATTCCATCCGCTGAAATTCAACCTGCCCATCATGTTCCAATTAAATCCTTCCCTCTGTAGCTTCCACATTATGTAAAACCCTCCATGATCTTGCCTGTACTTCATAATCCTGATGGACTTCTTATTCTTGCAATATCTGATTTTTCACATTTACTCTTCTGTCAAATCCTACCTTTTCCTTCTGCACAAAATTTTGTGGATTCAGCCTTTTTCATCCATTTCATCTGTCAAAGCCCTGAACTAGTAACACTTCATCCTAGGGTTCTTAATTTTAACCTTTCTACTTTTCAATAGATTTCAACCAAAGCAGTCTCCTGAATGTGCTGATACACTGACCAATTAAGTTAATTATTAGGAGCACACCACCTTTTCAGGGATGAACAGGGACTCCTACCAATGGACTGCGGAGCCCTCCACCACTGATGAATTCCGCCCTCTGCTCTGCCCAGCCTCATCTGTGTCCTCTATCCAGTCAAGCAAACCTAATTATTTTCCCTTCAACTTACATCTTCCTCAGTTGCCTTCGAGGGTTAAATATGATCAACCCTCAGGTATGGAGGAGCTCTGCCATCTGCTCAGTCACTCCTTGTCCTGTTGCCCATTAAATCAGTAAGTGCAGGGTGTTAAATCTGCATATTGATGATATGAAACTTATTCTTTCTCTTAGCATCTCATTTTAATTTTTTCAAAATACCCAAGGAATCCGTTTTTCTATTTTCCGACAGCTCACATTTCAGTCAAAAGGAAAACCTTATGACATTTATTTGGACACAGACTTGCTTCTCACATCCAAACATACCATGTGATTCAGTTGGTCGGATACATCTTTTTTCCGAAGCATCCAGGACCATTGGGTGGGTACAGAAGCAGTTATAAGAGCCTTCTGTATTAATGCACTGGCCATCAATGCAACTGCTGGGGTCTTGACACTCATCTATATCTTAAGAGAAAAAGAAATGAAAGAAAATCAGCAATCAGTTGCACCTCATACACTTAACCAAACTTAATACACCGCTAAATTTAGTCCAGATTTCAAGGTCTGCCACATTTTAATTAGCTTCACATCATCATCCAAAAGAGAACAGCTCTGACTATAAAAATGTTAAGCTGTATTGATTGGAAAAATAACATTGCCCTACAGCTGCTGACATTAAATAAGGAAAGAAAACATTTAAGAACAGGATATACTTAGAAATTTAAGATAAAATGCCTTTTTATGACAGTTTTAAAATTATTTCCTTTTGCTATGTTTTTCTGCATAGCATATATGGTTTTCTGCTTAGGCATTAAAGTCTGGGTCCGTATTTAAAAATGACTTTCAGTGTATGGTATGAGTGATGAAACAGGAGGCTCCCCAGACCAAAAGAACATTTCAGTTATACCAGTGACCTGAATTATAATTCCACACTGAATATTAACTCTTCAAAATCTATTCAAACAGTAGTTTGAAGGATTTTTATTTTCTTAAATATTGCTCAAGAAGAAGATGCATAAAACATTTACAGATCTTTTCAACATGAGATTTAGATTCTAAGAAACTTTTTATACACAACAGTACTATTTTTTCCCCATCTATTTTCACAGCACATCACAAAATATCCTCTTAAAACTTACCAAAGCACTGCAATTTGACAGGATCATAGTATGTCCCTTGCTTACAGTAGCATTCATAACCAGGCTGAGTGTTCATACAGAAACCATTTTTGCAGATCTCTTGTCCAAAAAGTAGGCATTCATCTGCATCTATGGGGGAAAATGGTCATAATATCTCTATCACTGAGATGTTAAAGTGAGTGGTTTATAAGGAAATACTCATATGTGTAGTTTAAATTTCACCAAAGTAAAAAATCTGGAATTTATTTTAGAATTACAGGCTAATAACATGAAATGTATAAAGCACATCGACTTTCGCTTTCTTCTTTTCCATTCCTTGTCACTAATCTATGGCCATTAGTAAAAAGTCTTAGCAAAGTAGGATGCTTTCTAAAAAAGCAAAAATCTTTGCTTTGTTGATAACCATTAAAGGCCAACATAATGATCAAATTTATATTGGTCCTAATGTACGATTTTTAATATTGTCCAGGAATAAAAGAATAAATCTATTAAAGTACAGAATTTTGTATTAAGTACTTTTACATATGTTACCTTATTTTATCCTCATGACAGCCTTTGAAACATCATTTCAGAGGTGGAAACTCAGAATCTTAAGTGAAGTCCCACCGTCATACAGTCTTACATGTTCTAATTCCCAAGCCACAGTTCTACCTAGAGATTACTGCGTAGAATTCGAACACAAGCCATACTTCTACTTGAATGGCAGATATGAACACTCATTGCAAACTAGTTTCTGCTTGAAACTGACCTTTATAGTTCTCACCATCAACGCCGTAAGAGGATTCTTCCGAGGGGACAAAACCTTTCCCTCTAGGACACATTTCAGTGAATTCAGCTGATTTCAGAAGAGACAAGGAAAAAAAAAGTTGGGGAAAAGAAAAAAAAAAACATCTTCCATGACTTTTTTTTTCCCCATGAGTATGTTTTCAATTCAGTTTTGCTTTCTCAAACTCAGTAACTTAAAGGTAAACCTTGCCATCTAATTCAGACAAATAAATTCAGTACAATCTCAGAATTACAAAGTAGGTGCAAATAAACCTAATGACTTCATAAGTTTACTTATAATTTTAAAAATACTTGATAGTTCACTCATGTTATTTATCCATGTTTTACTTATAAGTGCTTGAGTGTTATGACTTATTTCACCATTACTATGGTCTCTAGTATTTTACCTGGAGGAGGGCATGGCAACCCACTCCAGTATTCTTGCCTGGAGAATCCCATGGACAGAGGAGCCTGCTGGGCTACAGTCCATAGGGTCACACAGAGTCAGATACGACTGAAGCGACTTGAGCACTAATATTTTAAATTTTTAATAAGAATCCAACAAGAAAAATCTTGACTTAAATATACAAGCTCTAATTAGGAACAACGCTGTGTCAGTGTTAGAAAAAAATCATTGCTTTTACATTAAAAATGGAATAAAACTGAATTATCTTTCTGACAAAATATCATATGGAATGTCACCATAACAGCATATTCTGTGATAAACAGACGTTCAAGAATTTATATTGAGGCGGGACAGGGTTTGGTTCTAGAAACCCTGTCCTTCTAGAAACCCAATAGAAGGTATCTTACCTCAATCTGACTACAGCAGGTACCAGCAGATGTCAGCGCTTTGAGGCTTCAGTAACCCAAATGAGAACATTCCTAGACCCATGAGCAGCAACCAACAAATACCAGTGTGAACCCAGCACTCAGCCAATTCTTACCAGTGCCCAGGACCGGGCAGGGGAAAATCTCACAGTTATCGCCCCACCCAGCACCAGAGGTGCAGCAGCACTCCTGCTTGGTGACATTGGGAGCCAGCACGTTGTCACAAAGACTGGCGTCGTTTAGATTATAGTAGCATTCTTTCTTCTCTTCTCTGGGCTGATCTACTTCTGAATCTAAAGAGAAAGCAGAAAAGAGCGTTGACAGGATGCATCAAATCTACCTGCATTGCAATGGAATCGAAACACAATGGACTGGATGTGCCAATGGCACTTTATTTACAGAAGGCTGCTTTCTATTCTGTATCAGATTCTTCCACTTCAAGATAAAAATGCACTTGAATCCTGAATTTTCGTGGATTTCTAACCCACCCCAACGTGTAAATCTGTCAAAATCATTTCCTTTGACGTTAACCAATTACTACATTCATGTGAATTTGGCTGTGAGTACAGTTTCCATATCTGCTTTCTTGCCAAACATAGGGCCATTCTTTACTGAGCTATAACACCTACTTAAATCAATGAACATTTTCCCTGACACTGAACCAGAGATGTGAGGCCACTCATAATATTTAACCCTTAGATAGTTATTGAGTTAACCATGCTCCCCCAAATCTTCCTGAACAGTGCAAAGCAGAGGAAGACAACCAGAAAAACACTGCAGTAACCTGAGTCTACAAAATAATCTAACTACTCAAATTGCTGCAACTGCATGACTTTGAATGAAACAGTAATAGCCAGCTAAGCCTCAGGAGAGCATTTCAAGACCAGGTTCTAGTCCCAGTGCAAGTGTGTCCTAAAGAATATATATTCCAACAGAGTCCATTTAACTTTCTGTCTAAAAACAAGGTGAAATGATAGAACACAAATGATAAAGACCTCCAGTGAATTCCCTTGTGGTCCAGTGGTGAGGACTCTGCACTTTTCACTGATGAGGGCACAGGTTCAATACCTGGTCAGGGAACTAAGGTAAGATTCAACAAGCTGCACAGTTCGGCCAAAAAAAAAAAAAAAACAACTCCACCTAGTTTCAGACAATACTAATGACTTACTCCCATCAGATTTGAAATCTATGAGCAAGTTTGTGCTTTTAAAAACGATTTAAAAAATCTATTACCTAGGAAAGGCTATACAGTTCAAATTACTGCCTGATCCAGTTAGAATTTATTAAGTTTCAGTTTTATGCTATGTCAAATAAAAAGTTGCTGTAATCATGATTGCTGGGAGAAATACCAATCTGCATAACCTGAGATATGCAGATGACTCCATCCTAATGGCACAAAGTAAAGAAGAACTAAAGAGCCTTTTGATGAAGGTGAAAGAGGACAGTGAAAAAGCTGGCTTAAAACTCAACATTCAAAAAAATAGAGATCATGGCATCCAGTCCCATCATTTCATGGCAAATTGATGGGGGAAAAATGGAAACAGTGACAGATTTTATTTTGGGGGGCTCCAAATTCACTGCAGATGGTGACTGCAGACATGAAGTTAAAACACGCTTGCTCCTTAGAAGAAAAGCTGTGACACACCTAGACAGCATATTAAAAAGTAGAGACATCACTTTGTTGACAAAGGTCTGTCTAGTCAAAGCTATGGTTTTTCCAGTAGTCAAGTACTGATGTGAGAGTTGGGCCATAAAGAAGGCTGAGCCTTGAAGAATTGATAATTTTGAACTGTGGTGCTAAAGACGACCCCTGAGGGTCCCTCAGGCAGCAAGGAGATCAAACCAGTCAATCCTAAAGGAAATCAACCCTGAATATTCATTGGAAGGACTGAAGCTGAAGCTCCAATACTTTGACCACCTGATGCGAAGAGCCGACTCATTGCAAAAGACCCTGATGCTGGGAAAGATTGAAGGCAGGAGGAGAAGGGAGTGACAGAGGATGAGATGGTTGGATGGCATCATGGACTCAATGGACATGAGTTTGAGCAAACTCTGAGAGACAGTGAAGGACGGGGAAACCTGGTGTGCTGTAATCCCTTGTGTCGCAAAGAGTCGGACACGACTGAGCAACTCAACGATAACAATTGCCATCACAATTACTTAGATTAATACCAATGAAATATTTTCATTAGAAATGCTATCTACAGATTCTTAACACAAAGAAACTATAGGAACAAAGGCATAGCACTTGCCAGTGAGGGTAAGACTTTAAACTCAATACTTACATTTTTTAAAAAGTTGATAGATCATTATACCATTAGGAAAGTTTAATGATTTATTTTCATAACAGTTCCCTATATATTTACTTTGGCAGGGTCAACTGACTGCAGAAACCTGATGAATACATCACATAACAAAGGTGTCCTTGACGTGTAACTTCATAAAATTCTATCAGAAGAGTTACTACCCTTCCTTTTCCCTTATGGCAGTAAAAACAAGCAAAACAGCAAACAAAGCTTCAACGTGTATATTACTCCCAGAATGCAGAATATCAATGAGAAGGTAAAGGATCCCTCTCACCCTTGACTCCAGCTAATTCTCAGGTTATTCTATGTTTGACAGAATTCAGCTTGGACTTTACTTTGAGTCTTAATAGCTGATATCATATTCAAACCTAGAATTAGTATCCAGGAAAAAACTGAAATGCTGATTCCTATGCAGTTTATGAAGTGGTTTTAAATCATTTCTTTGTATGTGAAATTGGATAAAACCTGTCACATCCCCTGTGTCAACTAGCTGTTTTCGAGTGCTGGGGACAGAGTACTTTGCCGGATCTCGGGGAATGGATCACCACCACCATTTCATCCTCTTCAAGAGGGGCCCCAAGCTCTTCCATTGTCACTGGGGACAATTAAGGGTATTTTTAATTAATATTAAATCAATCATGAACCCTATAAAAATTTTATAAACTTTCTCCCAAGATGTGCAAATAAGCTGGCAGCCTATTACTATGAACAATTCCACTCACTGTATTCAATTTGCCTTAAAATGCAACTACTTATTAATGAATGAATGCCTTTAGAAATATAAATCAACTTAGCAACAGAACTAGAGCTTTGCCAATCAAGTTAACAGTCTGTTAAAAGAGTGCTCAATAATTGTTTTTCTCTTTGTACAAAGTTGTGGTTTCCATGACAAGATGGAATACTGTACAGTAACACCTCAATGAAGCCTGCTGTATTCATAGGTAATTAGAGGCCACAGGCTTCTGAGTCACAAACTTTATATACACTTAAACACTATTTCTACCATGTTCTTTACATTCACAGAAATAAAATTTCTTTTTTCTTTGGAAGGAAACTCTAAGGTGATTGCATAAGAGAAATAATCAATATCACTGTATTATTCAGGTTTTACATTGGCTATTACAAGTTCTGCTCTTATTTTCTTTCCAAGCAGTTTGAAAGTTCACTGTTTACACAGCTGAAATTGAGGATTAGTCAGGCCCTCATCCGAGTTTGGAAAGAGATGCAAATTCCTTTAAAAAAAAAAAGAAAACAAAAACTGGTCCATAAAGGTCATTCTGTGAAAAGCTACAATTTCCCTAATCTTCTTAACCTTTAAATAATTAACTTCCTAGAGCATTTTTCCACCAGGGCAACAATCTGATCAATAAACACATGTAATATTATTTCTTTAAAAAAAAATAAAACAACTCTGAGAGTTTACATCACTGCTGCCAGGGGAGGAATTTTTCTATCACAAAATAATTTTGAAAGATCAAATCAAATGATGTAGAAGGTGTCATGCTCAGAAAAGAATTGATTCTATTTTTCTTAAAGATTTTATTAATAATGTTAGCCATACTTCATATCTCATGCCATAGACTTCTAGGAAATATATTACTTCACCTCCAGTATTTTTCATATTTGATTTTTCAATATGTATTAAGAGGCTGGCTTAACATCTGTGTATAAAAAGCAATGTATGTGTTTTAATCCTGGGGGTGTGGCTGGTAATAAAAAATGAGGTTTTGGACCTTCCTACTTGGGTGCTTTTTTTTTTTTTGAAGAAATGATTACAAATGTCTTTTCATGCAATGCGCAAAGTATTTAACTCTCCATGAGATAAACAGCACAGATTAAATAGCATCTTCATTTTCTGGAGGAGAGCATTTAGCTTGGGTCCAACGCCCTGTGCCTAATGCCTCCCCAAACCTCTTCTGTGGGGCTCAGCTTCCTAGCATCTCAATAAACATGAGTTTATTTTGCTTTGCCTTTGCCCAGGGGGCAGCAGCTAATTCCTGCTGGCATGGAGTTCAGTGTTAAGCCCATGTACAGTGTGACGGTCTTCTGTTACTCTGGATAGGAAGGAGCGAGTTTGAGCAGTAGGTACCACTGGTGAATTGCCCTTTCTAGAAGCTCTCCTGTTTCATCAGAAAGAGAACATGGCTGTTCACTTATAGGACTTTTCCTGCTTTAGTCTTTCCCTAAATATGCCTAACCTTAGGTTTGTTGCTGGGGTGAGGAGATCTGGAACATTTCCTTGGTTACAGCGGATATTCCATTTGCAATATGTTCTGAAGGCCTTTAGATGCCAATCCCCTCCATGCCCCTCTGAGACAGGATGATGACAGCAAACGAAGAGTCACATTACAAGTATGCGTGAGTAAACAATGCCCCCTAATCCTGAAAAAGACATCCATTTATAAAAGTCTGTGACAGTTCAGCAAACTGCTTTTCAACAGAATTATTTGGAAAGCTTTTATTCTCTTTATATTAAAATCATCACAGGCACTGTTTTATACCAACTCATACTTCTATGAGAAAAAGAATTCTAATGTAATAGTCCAAGAGTAAAAGAGAACTTGGAAATTCATTTCCCACCCCTAGTTTTTCATTCAAAGACTTGGAAAATAAGAAGTGTGTGTGTGTGTTTCAAGTGGAATTTAGAAGAAAGCCATTGGTAAGTTTCAAAAAACAGGCACTGACAATAGGAATGGGCCAAACACAAAGGCATGCAAATAAAAAGGAAGAGTGTAGAAAGGGGGTAACTTCAGATAGTAAAAGACATGGAAGAAATAAAAAATAAAGGTTAAGAAATGAAGTACAAGAGCAAAAATACTTTCGAAGCAGATTCTTCCACACAGTTGCCATCCTTAAAGAGGTCAATCAGGTGGGGACTCAGGCCGTGACAGTGCAAGCAAGTGCTGGGCATGTAAGCCACACTGCAGAGAACTGGGGGCAAGGCTATCCTGGAAGGCTGCCTAGAGGAGCTGACGTTTTCAAATCAAGTCCTTGAAAAATAAACTTTAAAAAATTTGTTCAGAAACTAAGATGTGACAGGTGAGGAGGAATAAAAGTACAACTGTCCTTAGGTCTGTGGGGGTAGAGCAGGCACGGGAGTGGTGGTCTGTGGACGGAGTCACAGAGGGGCCTGAGAACAGGCAGGGACACATGAACATGTGAGTAAGGATAGGTGTGTTCATCACTCGGGTGCTAAGGCAGAGGACAACGCCAATCTCTACTGGAAGAGAAGCGCCTCAGGGACTTGCCAGGTGGAACAGAGGATTTTTGGTTTTGCTTTTTTAGTGATGAAGAAGTTAGAAGATACTGGGAGGAACAAGCCTGGGAGAGAAGCAGGCTGGGGCGAGGGTGAGAAGAGAAAGTCTCATGGATGGAGGGGCTTCCCTGGTAGTCCAGTAGCTAAGACTTCATGCTTCTGATGCAGGGAGCCTGGGTTAGATCCCTGGTTTGGGAACTAGACCCCACATGCCACAACTAAAAATCTTGCATGCTACAGTAAAAATCTAACATCCACATGCCACAATTGAGACGTGGCACAGCCAAATAAATAAATATTATTTCTTACAAAGGCTTTGCCAACAAAGGTCCGTCTAGTCAAGGCTATGGTTTTTCCAGTGCTCATGTATGGATATGAGAGTTGGACTGTGAAGAAAGCTGAGCGCCAAAAAATTGATGCTTTTGAACTGTGGTGTTGGAGAAGACTCCTGAGAGTCCCTTGGACTGCAAGGAGATCCAACCAGTCCATCCTAAAGGAGATCAGTCCTGGGTGTTCATTGGAAGGACTGATGCTGAAGCTGAAACTCCAGTACTTTGGCCACCTCATGCGAAGAGTTGACTCATTGGAAAAGACCCTGATGCTGGGAGTGATTGGGGGCAGGAGGAGAAGGGGATGACAGAGGATGAGATGGCTAGATGGCATCACCGACTCAATAGGCATGAGTTTGAGTAAACTCCAGGAGTTGGTGATGGACAGGGAGGCCTGGCATGCTGCGATTCATGGGGTCGCAAAGAGTCGGACACGACTGAGCGACTAAACTGACTGACTGACTAAGGTTCACTGATGGAGATATTACTAGAAACTGGAGAAGTCAGGAGAAGAAAAGCGGCAGATCTGGGTAAAAAAAGAGACTCCTGAAAGCAGAATAAAGTGCCATGGAGAAAGAAAACCGAGACACACACATATGGGTGAGGTGCAGCCAGCAACACAGAAGGGCAAGGGGGCGACGTCAGCGCAGCCCCAGCACAACACCGGAACATGTGCACGGCGGGGCCCAGTGAGGATGACCTTGAGAATAAAACCACATCTGCAGTGACATGTAAAGTGTCTGGAAACGTTTAAAAGGAATTGTAGAAACTATTCCTCTCCAGGCCCTGTTTGTAGCAAGTTCTAGGAACCAAGGGCTTCCCTGGTGGCTCAGTGGTAAAGAATCTGCTTGCAATGCAGACCGGGTTCAATCCCCGGGTGGGGAAGATCCCCTGGAGAAGAAAATGGCAACCTACTTCAGTATTTTTGCCTGGAGAATCCATAGATAGAGGGCCCTGGAGGGCTACAGTCCATGGGGTAGCAAAGAGTTGGACACAACTGAGCAACTAACACTAGGATCTAAAATGTATTTCTAATGCAACAGTGTCTCTTATATTAAGAAGATAAAATGGTTTATACATATATATATATAGGGTTTACTCAACTGGTATGTCATTTCATTCAAATATCAACACTTCCTATTAAAAGTTCATTTTAGATACTATATACAGCAAGCAGAAATTTTCATGAAAATAAAAGCACAATTTGGTAGTAAACTCCTCTCGCTCTAGTTTTTGGAGGTGGAAAGAAACTTGACCCAATCTTTTTTTTAATAACAAGTGAGCATATTTTCCTCAGCCTTACCTACATTTATGGTATAGATCCACTACAAATACACAATAAGACCTCAGGAGTTTTATGGCATTTTACAATGTTTGCATTCTAAATACTGTGGTTTCACTGTCTTTAATTTTTTTTCCTACCAAAGGTCTTTTTTTCCAATCAGAAATTATTTTAAAAAAATTCTTCCAAAGTTAATTTATTTTACAGGCTAGCTAAATACATTTTAAAAAAGTCACTCTGCCAACTATAACAGTTGAGTGATATTATACATGGTCTCCTGCCTTTAAAAAAAATATGTACATACACAAAACCTGCAGTAGACCTCTCCAGGAAGAGGGAACAAGAACGCTGTTTGGGTTCAATTGTCAGAACCACAGGATGATCTGCACGAAGCGGGGACCTGCTTTTTTTTCTTTTGCTCTACCTGTAATTTTAATGAAAGCACATAGGGGTACTGTCCCTTCTACCTAGACGTGTGAACAGACTATTCCTCAATTAAGTGTGGTCCATTATATCTTTGATAAAATGAAGAATTTTTATTCTACAGAACTAGGAATAAGATGATGGGGTAGAGAAGGAACACTCTTGAATGCAGAGAAACCTATTATTCAACTGGTACTGAGTGTCTCCATAGGGCAGTCACTGTGTAAGCAGTGAGCTGGGTGGCAGCCGATGCAAACAGGAATGACACAGCATAAAGGTCTTGTCACCCTGCTGGTGGATGCGAGATTCCTGCTGGAGGCAGAAATAAGCAGCTGAAAGCTTTAAGGGCTTAAAACCAGATTTATGTTTTGAAAATATGAATTGACAGCAGTGTGGAACAGGAATCGATGGGATAAACGGGGAGAGAAATGAGGAGAAGGCAAGTGCCGCAGTCCAGGTAAGAGATGCTGAAGGACTGGCCTGGGGCAGGGGTAACAGAGTAGCAGAGAGATTTGAAGGATACTGTTGAGAAAGAGTTGGCAGGATGTTACAATGGCTTGTATGAACCGGGGTAAAGGGGGGTTAAAGTACGACCTCAGGATTTCCAGTATAGATGTTTGGCAATTAATGAGTATACACTGGGAAAGTAACAAGTTGAAGAGAGAAGGGTAATTAATTTGCTTTTGGATAATTTTAGGCAAAGATGCTTATAAGACACTCCAGGAAGAAGGTCCAGTAACAAGTGGCTGGAAATAGAGGAATGTGGCACAGAGGAGCGGGGTGGAGGCCAACATGTTTATTTTGGCTCTCCACACCAAGTAAGCAATAGTTGACTCGGAGAAGAGGTAAAACACCCCAGGAGAAGAACAGAGAGTAAAAAGAGGTGAAAATATGCAGCTCTCTGGGGCATTATTACTTAAGGAATGGCAAAAGAAAGAGTTCAGAAGGAGACAGAAAAAGACCAGCGTTAAGTGGTAGGAGGATACGGGGAAGAGTAATGTCCTGAAATCAATCAAAGGGAAAAGGGGGAGTGAAGATGAGAAACGGCCATAGAGGAAGGAGTTTCACCCAGATGAAGGGTCTGAGGGCCTGATCCCAGGGCACTGAGGATGAACTGGGACACAGGTCAGTGGAGGTGGCTGTGTCTCTTCCAAGGATTCGGAGGTCAACATGGGGCCAGAAATTATTCCTGGATGGTAACACAGCAGTGGCAATTTCTTTTTTGATGTATTTTTATATTTGCAAATTTTCTGAGAATCTGCATTGCTTTAAAATGAGAACAAAACAAAGAAATAAAGTAAAAAGGAAGCCAATTTTTAGAAGAATGAGGTATCATGGGGTCTTTGGCCTAGAGAAGCAGAATTAAGTGCAAGGATCCTGGAATTGGGTTCCTGGGCCATTCTGCCAAACATTAGCTATATGACCCTGAGAATAAGATTCAGAAATTCTCTATAGGCCTTGGCTTCCTTCACTTCAGTTCAGTTCAATAACTCAGTTGTGTCCGACTCTTTGCGACCCCATGGACTGGAGCACACCAAGCCTCCCTATCCATCGCCAACTCCGGGAGTTTACTCAAACTCATGTCCATTGAGTCGGTGATGCTATCCAACCATCTCATCCTCTGTCATCCCCTTCTCCTCCCACCGTCAATCTTTCCCAGCATCAGTGTCTTTTCCAGTGACTCAGTTCTTCACATCAGGTGGCCAAAGGATTGGAGTTTCAGCTTCAACATCGGTCCTTCCAATGAACATTCAGGACTGATCTCCTTTAGGATGGACTGGTTGGATCTCCTTGCAGTCCAAAGGACTCTGAAGAGTCTCCTCCAACACCACATTTCAGAAGTATCAATTCTTCGGCACTCATCTTTCTTTATGGTCCAAATCTCACATCCACACATGATTATTGGAAAAACCATAGCTTTGACTAGATGGACCTTTGTTGGCAAAGTAATGTCTCTGCTTTTTAACATGCTGTCTAGGTTGGTCATAACTTTTCTTCCAAGGAGCAAGAAAGCGTCTTTTAATTTTGTGGCTGCAGTCACCATTTGCAGTGATTTTGGGGCCCCCCAAAAGAAGTCTGTCACTTTATCCATTGTTTTCCCATCTATTTGCCATGAAGTGATTGAACCCGATGCCATGATCTTAGTTTTCTGAATGTTGAGTTTTAAGCCAGCTTTTTCACTTTCCTCTTTCACTTTCATCAAGAGGCTCTTTAGTTCTTCTTCGCTTTCTGCCATAAGTGTGGTGTCATCTGCATATCTGAGGTTATTGATATTTCTCCCAGAAATCTTGATTCCAGCCTGTGCTTCCTCCAGCCCAGCATTTCTCATGATGTACTCTGCATATAAGTTAAATAAGCAGGGTGACAATATATAGCCATGATGTTCTCCTTTTCCTATTTGGAACCAGTCTATTGTTGCATGTCCCGTTCTGTCTTTCTTGACCTGCATACAGATTTCTCAAGAGGCAGGTCAGGTGGTCTGGTATTCCCATCTCTTTCAGAATTTTCCACAGTTTATTGTGATCCACACAGTCAAAGGATTTGGTTCAATAAAGCAGAAGTAGATGTTTTTCTGGAACTCTCTTGCTTTTTTGATGATCCAACAGATGTTGGCAATTTGATCTCTGGTTCCTCTGCCTTTTCTGAATCCAGCTTGAACATCTGGAAGTTCTCGGTTCACGTACTATTGAAGCCTGTCTTGGAGAATTTTGAGCTCTACTTTACTAGCATGTGAGATGAGTCCAATTGTGTGGTAGTTTGAGCATTCTTTGGCATTTCCTTTCTTTGGGATTGGAATGAAAACTGGCCTTTTCCAGTTCTGTGGCCGCTGCTGAGTTTTCCAAATCCGCTGGCATATTGACTGCAGCACTTTCACAGCATCATCTTTTAGGATTTGAAATAGCTCTACTGGAATTCCGTCATCTCCACTAGCTTTGTTCATAGTGATGCTTCCTAAGGCCCACTTGACTTCACATTCCAGGATGTCTGGCTCTAGGTGAGTGATCACACCATCATGATTACCTGGGTTGTGAAGATCTTTTTTGTATAGATCTTCTCTGTTATCCTTGTCACCTTTTCTTAATATCTTCTGCTTCTGTTAGGTCCATACTATTTCTGTCCTTTATTGTGCCCATCTTTGTATGAAATGTTCCCTTGAAGAGATCTCTAGTCTTTTCCATTCTATTGTTTTCCCTTATTTCTTTGCATTGATCACTGAGGAAGGCTTTCATATCTCTCCTTGCTATTCTTTGGAACTCTGCATTCAGATGGGTATATCTTTCCTTTTCTTCTTTGCCTTTAGCTTCTCATCTTTTCTTAGCTATTTGTAAGGCCTCCTCAGACAACCATTTTGCCTTTTTGCATTTCTTTTTCTTGGGGATGGTCTTGATCCCTGCCTCCTGTATAATGTGATGAACCTCCATCCATAGTTCTTCAGGCACTCTATCAGATCTAATCCCTTGATTCTATTTGTCACTTCTACTGTATAATCATAAGGGATTTGACTTAGGTCATACCTGAATGGTCTAGTGATTTTTCCCTACTTTCTTCAATTTAAGCTTCCTTATCTGCAAATAAAGCTGCTGGGCTGGAAAAACAGTAAGGTTTTTCTAGATGTAGACATCTAGGACTGTCTTGTGACATGAGAATAAGCTCTTACTATTTAAGGAAACCCTACCATGAATTATATACAGAACGCTTATTTTATAATCCAAATTATAACTCCAATTTATACATCTTATAATTTCTGACATTGCCTATGTGCTTTTCTTAAATGAAGAACAATTATTACATAATGCAAATAACCAGCCCAGTTTATGTTTTATAATGTCTGATCTTGTTCATTTTCTTTGCTTAAAGCAAAGAACACCTGTATTAATGATAATATATATCTTTGTGTTCTTTTCATTATGCTTTCTATTTTAAAAATAAAATTCAGTTCTCCCCCAGAGTAACCTCTGTGCACCAATCAAGCATTTTGTGGGTATGGCTTCAGTTGCCCACACAAAATATTTACTGCTTCTTTTAGAGTGGCCAAGGACATAAAGTTCTTATTGAGCAATTATCACAGGCACTGAGGAAATAAAAACATCAGGCTATATTTCATAGCCATATCCTTACAGGTGCTGAGTGGTCCGCTAGGGACCTTTTTTAGGTATTTCTGTTTCAGGTGCTTTTAGGCAATGCACAGCAATGTAAATTAGTGGTCAAAGGCCCAGGCAGTGAAAACATTCGACCCAGACCTAAAAAATTAGGTGGGAGCCTAGTAGTTCAGAAACAAAATCCTGGGACATTAAAGTTCGAAAGTACCTTCAAAGTCACCTGGGACAATGCCCTACTGAAGGTAAGAGTCGTTCTGCCAGCCAGTAGGTGTCCCACCTGTTCTTGGACACTGCTAGGGGAACACCCACAATTTCACAAGAAATTGTGACCATCTCTAGCTATTGGAAAGTTCTTCTGCATACTGCTCTGAAGTCTGTCTTTCTGGCATCCACTCCTCAGCCCCAGTTCTGTCCTCAGTAATGCATCACTCCAGATAACAATGCTACTGCACCTTGTTGGAATGTCTGTTGCCCTGGGGACATTTAGAGCCAAGTGAAAATATTCCGGCCTACAAAGCAAATGTATCTTTTTTTCCTAATTATTTTCCAGGAAGGATGAGATCTAAGCTTTTAGTCTATCATGTAAAGAATGAAATTAGTTTGAATCCTTGATAAAACCTTAACTTAGATATGGTACAACATGTTTTATTCTCGGTAACAGCAGGTTCTTTGACTGGCAAATGATACAGACTCTTTTAACCAACTTGTTAGATGAACAAATGTTCTCCTGTCCTCCGAAAAACATCCTGGCTAATGCCCACAAGCTAGTGGAGGGCTCATCGCCAGCTGGCTGTTCTCAGGTGGGTCCACACACTTCTGTTCTAGTGTGTTGAGCAGTACGCCAACTGTGACTCAGCTATGCTTATTCTCAAACGCTCTGTGCCAATGTAACGATTATTGTAATTACATAAGTAAATTGTATATAAACTAATCAAATATGAGTGAGCAGAAGAGTTGTTTCTAGAACAAGTTTAAAGCTTTTAGAACAACTAAGGTTAAAAAAAAAAGTTTAAAAAAAAAGTTATCAAACTAGAAGTGGGTAAGACAACCATAGAAAATTGAGAAAAACTGTGAAAACCTAAAGTGACTGCACTGATTTACTTAGCAAAGGCCTTTACATTCTTACTCCCTCTGACGTGGGTGGTGTAGATAACATATAATAGATGTGGTTTATGCAAGACAAGCCACATGGAATACAAATGGATTTCTGCTCAAAGACAGATCTCAGCTCTTCTTTAGGGATCGGGGAATAAACGTATGTTACATGCTTTCAGTTAAAACTTAAATATTGAAAAGACATATTATCATTTTTATGACTGCCAATTTTAATCAGCTTTTTCAAACAATTGACCATTTTGTCAATTTGATGAAGCTTGATGAAGTCAGAGAGGAAGCTCCTCTTGCAGTTTATAGCTAATCTCCCAGGATAGAGAATTACTAAAATGAAGATATTATCAAAGACAAACTTAAGACTCCATAAAATCAGTTCAAGTTTGCCAAGAACTATACAAATTGAGATATGGTAGAAATCAGAGTTGCCAGGGATGATACAAATTAATAAGCACCAGTTACTAAGGCAGATTATACTGACATGGACCAATAAAACAACTGAGTGTGTACAATATTTGGCAGAAGCCAGAGAACCACGGGGAAAATAGGCAAGAAACTCAGAAATTAAAGGATCAGATATAATGTTAAGAGGAAAGAGAAACTATGTATACATTGGCAGACAAGCTTTATGAAGCTGAATATTCAAAATGCTGTTCTTTGCAGAAGCAGGAAAGTACTTAGGGAACTCTGCAAGAATTTTCCAGAAAGAGTCAGTCAATGAGAGAACAAGGAGATAAAGGGGGCAAAGCAGGTGATAGGGACTTGATTACACAAAAACTTAAAAAGTAGAGGATGAGGAATAAGGCTTACAAGACGAGTTACTATAAAGTTTTAAGTAGTTTACAGCGAGCTTGGGTTCCCTGGTGGCTCAGACGGTAGAGAATCTGCCTGCAATACAGGAGACCCGAGTTTGATCCCTGGAGAAGGAATGGCAACCCACTCCAGTATTCCTACCTTGAGAATTCCACAAACAGAGGAGCCTAGCGGGCTACAGTCCACTGGGTCACACACAGTTGGACACAACAGAGTAACTGACACTTTCACTTTCACACCGTACAGTGAGCTAACCCAGTTCATGGAAAATGGTTCAGATGGTCTCATGATCTTATTAAGGCACTATTAATCTCTACAAAAGAAGTGAGCAAACTTTAGGCTCGCAGACATCTACCTTAACTGAAACTAGGTGAACTGAACAAACTCCTTCTTGATATTACTAAAGCACTCTAGCAAAAAAATATTTGCAGTCAAAAAACATCCACCAACTCCAAAGGGATCATGAAAGGAAGAGAAGTACATAACCCTTATGTGTCTGGATTTTAATACGTCACACAGCACTTCATTATTAACAAATGGCTTTTATCTATATACTTTTTTTAAAAACCCATAAAGCTCTGTGAAGCAAATATAGCCTTTACTTTACAGGTGAGAAAATCAAACTCATAGATGTTGAATGATATGCCCAAGCTTGCATAGCCAGAAAACAGTTCACAGATCAGAACCTGGTCATTCCAATTTAAGTATTCAAAAAAAGTGTGGAAAATAAAGGAAAGAATTAAAATTTCCAGTAATTCCAATAATTATATTTTTATGTCTTTTTTCCATCCCCTTTCTCCACAGACTGTGATCACTGGACTATCTTTTCTTTTTTTCACTTGACATTGTATCACATGCATTTATCATGACTACTAACCTTCACACAGATGAGTTAATGACTGCACAATACTGTATCAATTATTCCAGTCACAATAAAACTATGGGGATGGTGCTACTCTATAGAACCAAAGACAAATAAAAAGGTAGTTACTTCACCAATCCTATTATTGGCCAGCCAGGTTTTTGATTTTTTTTTTTCCCCATTACAAGTAGAGTTAATATGAAAAGTCTCTCCTTTATGGCTCATAAGTTGCAGGGATGATCATTAAAGGAAGAGCAACCCCTCCCTCCAGAAATACTTTCTTCCCTTTCATAGTGTTTTTGAATTACTGTCTCTACATTTAATTCTGCACCTATAACCTTTCTGTATTTAATCATTAAGAAGAAAACGTGTGTGAATGAAAATATTTTTACATTTTATTGCCTACTGCTTGCAAAGATAATTGTCTCACACAGGACAAGTGTACCCTATTGAGGAAGAGCCAAAGCTTTCTTAGAAGCACGGATAAAATCAACTGGGATTGAGCAAGATAGTAACACATTCTATGTTTCATTTTATTTGGGTCTCAAAGGACCATTTAGTCTCCTACTTGCCTCAAAACACAATCATACTATAGCCACATGGCACAAACTAAAAGGGTGATCTGGAAATTGACTGATTTATCTGGAAAAGCATCAGCTCTCCATTTCAGAGTATGCCATGATGACACAGTCTAAATCAAATTTTAAACAAACATAATCACAGCCATTCTCTTGGCCAAATTCTAGGGGGTGTGGGGCGGGGCGGGGGGCGGGGGGACCTTAAGAATTCCAAGTGGAAGGAAGTCTTTGTAGATCCCAAGGGACCTATATGTTGCTTTTAATTTAGAGAAGTGTCAAAATACGTTTCTCCAAGGGCCAAGAGAGAAGAATTATGCAACTTAATGAGATGTTGCCGTATTAAGCCCTGAGCTGATGGCTCGCAGTTTTAGGCAATTCCCAGCCAATGTTCTCATCATTTTGGAACCTTCACTCTCCCCACGGCGTCTCCGGGTTGGAAAGCACACTAGAGGTCATCTGGCTCCAAGAGTCATCACCCACGTCTAAAGTCCACTGATAAGGCAGGCCTGGAAACAGCATGAACGCTTCCAGCAGGGTGACAAAATATTTGGTCATTTCTTCCTCACTCCCAGAGTCTCTGGCCCAGGCCTGTGTAGGTACAGGTCCCCGGGAGAAGCCCTCCGTGCGGACAGCCTCACTTACCTGTGGAGAGCCGGGAGCGGCACTGCCCAGTCATGGGGCTATATTCCTGGCTTTCGTCAGCGCACACACACAGGAAGGACCCTTCCACATTTTCACAGAAGGCTTCACCGCACACACCACTGAGCAGCTCACATTCGTTCACATCTGGAAAAGGGAGCGCAGATCAAGTCAGATGTGTTCCTCACGCCTGGCCACGCTTTGTTTCACCAGCTGTGCCATGACTGGTGGTGTCTGCTGGAACAAGGGGACTCCCCCCACCCCGGGAACAATCAAACCCTTCAGCTCTTGGGGGGAAGGGGCTCCCATTGGCAGTGCTGCAAGCTTTGGTTTGTGGGACGGGACAAGGAAAACAACGCAAGGCTTGCAAACTCCTACTCCGGTTTTAAGGAAGAACTCAAAACTGTACCGCAAGCATCGTATGTACACTTTGTTTAATTTTCACTTCCCTGACTTTTTGACATTATGAGGGCTTAAAAACTGGGTACTTCTATCTCAGTTTTTAATTCAAGGAAAGTTAGCAGCACTGGCACTTCAAAAACTGCCGAATTCTTGAAATGCATTTTTAGAAATTGTTTACAGTCCACTCACATGTCTAAAGATATAGTTCTCTAGCAGCCAAAATGTTCATAACTTGACAACCAGAAGTCAGGTTGGGTATCTCTTTGGGAAATGAAGGGACAACCCCTGTAAGTAGTTACTGGGTTACATTAATCATTGGCAGGAAGCAAACCGGTCCAGTAACTTCTCACTGATATTACCATGCCTTTAAAATTTCTGTTGGTGTTCCACAGTGTAATTTCTACTTCTGCTAGATATTTTTATTTTTAGTTAAACATACTTAACTGAAACACTAAAAATTCACAGATGAGTCCATTTTATTTAACAGTAAGCAAGTACATGGCCCTAAAGAAAGGCTAATTTTATGTTTGCCCTTGTCCAATACTACTTTTTATCTTTTCTCCTCTGAAGAAATGTCATTAATGAGTGCCCAGTAAACAAAGTACCTGACTTGACATCTGAAATGTTGATGTATTTTATGCATTAAACATGATTAAATGTGTACAAACATCAGCTTTCATGAGCATACTCTAAGATGGTTTATAGAAAGTTAAAAATTTGAGCAATTATCCAAGTCATTCAGGGGAAAAAAATACTATTTTCACCTGCTATACCCAGTTAATTGGACAAAAAGCTTATCTCTCTTGACTTATTTGGATAATTACCTCAGTTTTCCATTTCACTTTGTATATAAACAGATATAAATCCAATAAGCTGAGTTTTGCTTATGAAAAGATATTATGACAAAGTAAAGCAGAGAGTTGGTATATTTAATCAACCTGGACAGTCATAATTTAGACCAGAAAAATTGACTTTAGATATTTGCCAGTTTGCATTTATCAATTTTAGGTAACTATCAAATGGAATCTTCTACTTTCTAACTTACATTATTTCCATAGCTATTGAAATCTTTCCTACCAGATGGTATTCATTCAATCAAAAAATATTTTCTCGTTTACTTCTATGGTTCAGACTGGGGAGACAATGACGATGTAGGAAGCCTTCAGGGAGCTCCTGCCAACTCCTGCCTTCAGAGAGCTTAATGTCAAGTCCTAGAGGCCAGGATAAGTGCTAGGAATGAAAAGTACAGAGCATTAGGACAGCATGGAACAGTGGACCTTAAGTGCAGTGGTAGGTTAAGGAAGTAATACTGGAACCAAGCTCCATCTGAAGGATGAGTGGATAAGAAGGATAAACAGCCAGGGTCCAAGCAGTGGGAACAGAGAGGCCAAAGTTTGGTCCCAGAGGGCTGAGTCATCTCTCAACCCTGAGGAACACCCAGTGTGGTGTGGTACATGTAAGAGGTGCTCAGTTAATATTTTTCCAAGAGAACAGACAAATATAACAACACATGTAAGTCTATTAACAGGATAACAGATATTCCTTCTCTAAGGGTGGTATATTGTGGGTCGAAATGAAACATTGGCATGGATTTGGTGCACTCATCTGCCTGGTTAGAAATAAACATTAATCAAGGGCTCAGAAGATAAGTGGAGTCAGTGGTTTGACATCTGATACCACAATAGGTAACAGTGAACATTTACTGAGCACCTACAATGGGCCAAACATTAGGCCCAGTCAGGAGAGACAGACAGACAATGTTCTCAATCACATGGAGCTTGTTGCCTTGGAAAAGGCAGCTGCAGGCAGCACATACATGATTGATTGATTGCACAAAAGGATGTAAGTATTACAATAGAATTTATCCAAGGTATTTGGGAAGCAGAAGGAAGGATAGTAGCTCAGCTGGAGGGTGAGAAGCAGAACAGGAATGGTACCTGGGAGGAGATGACATTGAACTTCTGGCTTCAGGGGCTTCAGGAATGAATGGGATGGACTGAGGCTCGGGGAGGGGGAGGCCAGGAGGTTATTCTCAGCAAAAGGAGCGAACAACAGCCTAATCACTTCCCAGCTACATGAACAAGCATAAGCAGTTTTATGCTGCAGGAGCGTAACCGGTGAGGAAGCAGGCGGTGAGGCTGAGAAAGTGAGTGAGGGCCAGACCACAAGACCTATTCAGTCGACATATTTAGTGAATGGCAGATGGTTTTTACCACTGTAATTTAGTGCATAGGAAACTACAGCAGGAATTGGGACAAGTGATTACAACAGTGTTACCTTAAAGGTGGTTACTATTCAAGTGATTTTATTGTTAAATTTCCAAACCAACTTTGTTTTCCCAGTTCAATCTGGATGGGAAATGAATTGCTGCTTTCATTGTAAATTTCCAAACTAAAACATTGCTGACTCATCCTCAAGTGTCATCTGCCATGTAACGACCAGAGGCAGATTTTCTTAAATTAAGAGTAAAGGAAAAGGCTTGTTATCTGTGAAGTTCTGAATTAAATCACTTCTTTCCCATTTAATTGCTCTAATTGCAAGTATGCCTCATGATGAATTTGACTTAAAGAAATCACGGCTGATCAGAACATGACATAGGAAGTGGCTATTTTATGTGAGCATGTGATGGACCATATTCTAGGACATCTGATGATACTCAAGATTCCTTCCAGCTCTGACAATCTCAGGACAGATGGAAGAAGTATGCTTGCACAAGCCAAAGCATCATTTTACGGGTGTCATTCCTGGAAACAGAAACTCCTGCCAACACGTTTCCTTAAACGCACTGCCTAAGGGAGGTACATTTTGAAGACAGACAAGCTCTACCGCACACCAGACTCTATTTCCTGTGCAGGAAGGACTGGAGCGTTCCGCATACCCAGCTAAGAGCTTAAACAGATGCTCTTTTTAATATACCTTTAAATCCAAAGTTATGCTTCTCTATTTCTTAACATCCCTACCATTTCAGAAGCTGCGGGGTCACTGTGCACCTCTCCAAGCCATACGACAAGATCAAATTATTGATGTCATTCTGCCCAGTTACCTTGCTTCCATCTCTCCTGTGGTTGATGATTTTGATTTCTTCTTGATAGAGAGATGTCGGGAGGAAAAAAAAAATCTAAGCACTCACCCACACACCCTTGCCCATCCTGTGGGGCCTGAAAGCCCTGATAACAGAGGCAGCGGAAGGAGCCAGCCGTATTGTCACAAAACCCGTGACTGTCACAAATAGTGTTGTTTACACATTCATCAATATCTGCAAAAAAGACATGGACCATGAGACACAAAACACAGACAGACGACACTAGATACTAATGGAGAGACAGAGGTGCTCAACACACCCCGGTTAGTATGAGATGATCATGTTTACACAGAATGAACTTCGAAAACATTTTATATATCAATAAAATGTTTTGATGAACATATCTCAACAGACAAAATATTGGGTTCTATGAGAAAGAAAACATTTACTTTTCCTCAGGAAATGTTTTGAAACTGAAATGACTGCTACAAATGCCCCAGTCCACGTTTTCTAAATATTTTCGATTTCTTCATTTCCAAGGAGAGGATATTCCTGCAGTGGAAATATGTGCAAGTATTGTCACCTTTTTTTGATTGCTGTAAATACTAACAGTTCTACCTGGCAAATTGGCAGCTGAAATCACTGGCCTGCTTGAGCAACGATTTATTCAGTCCTAGAGATAATGAATGGACAGAGGAGCCTAGCGGGCTACAGTCCACGGGGTCACAAAGAGTTGGATACAACTCAGTAACTGAGCACAAACACTTGGTCAACTTTAAACAACATTCCCATGAAGGGAAGGGGGCAGGAGTAGAGGGAGGAAGAGAGGGAGAATCTGATCTGATAAGTTCAGCAGTGTAGCCAGCCAGTCCCTGTTACTCTAGAGGAAAGACTTTATTCACAGGGAACGATTTCCTGTCACCAATTTATAGCCACTCAGATCCTAAATGTCACTGCTGCTCCAGCTGATTAGCCAGTGGCCAACTTGTAAGTTCACTTTGTTCTCTATAAACTTGATGACAGTGGTCCTGTGCTTTCTATCTCCCGTTAATAGAAGTGTTCTCGTAAAAGTGACGTCTCAGTTTTAAAGCCACAGATGGACTTTTCAATACAGTTCTTTATCCTCAGCTATGCAACTCACTTTCCTCTCCAGCCTCCCATCCCCAGCACTGCTGTTCTCCTTGTTTGTGGCCACACTGCATATTGCAACTGCCAGGCTCTCTGTCCTCTCTGCCTCTCGACCAAACAGGTCCCAAATACAAGTTTTTTTGAGAAACGATCAAGAGAATATGCAATTATTGCATCCAAATACATGTGAAGAAGATTTCATGTTTATGTTCAAATAACAAAATGAGGTAACAAATGATAAAGAACATGACAAGTGAAATCACACTCGACAGAACTCAGTTTGGGCAAGTTCATACGAATAAAGTTAAGTTTTTCTAAAACTTCAAACACTGAGTCATAAATTTTTCAAGGAAAGAAGACGCATACAATGATATTCAGCAGCTCTCTCACGTCTCTTCCTAACTGTCCAACACGATTAAGCGTAACTTCAGAGACAGTCTCACTTTTGAACTGTAAAATCTGAGTGACTATAAAACTTTCTTAATTTTCTCAAAACGGTGTCCCTTCTCCTTAAGGCTGGGCCTTCTCGCCATGCCTACCGGTCACCTCTTCCTCCGATCCACCTGCTCATCCTTCTCTTGCATCTTCAGTGATTCCTGTCTCCTTCCCTCACTGCTTTCAAAATTGTCACAGTCTCTTAGAAAAGCGTTCATTTAACCACAATGTCCCCTACTGTGCTTTTTCCACTTCTTCTATCCTTGCAAAATGTATCAAAAGAACTATCTATGCTCACTGTTTTTATCTAATATACCTCTCATCAGTAAAAAGGAAACAGTAACGATATTAGTAATGCTAATAACACTAATATGTTTCTAAAATTACTATGGTAATTTACAAAATTAAAATGCACAAGGTGCATAAAACACTGCCTACCATATAACTTAGGAAGTGTACACGTTACTATTGCTATTATCATTATTACTCCTCTTCTTACTCTTCCCTTCCTGACCTACACTCTGCCTTTCTAACTCTTTATCCTTTGAGAAAAACCACCAGCAGCCAACCTATCATTAAATTCAATGATCATTTTCTAGTCAGTCATCATCACGTCTGGCCACCTTTCTCCTTAAACTCCCTTTTCACGATCCCTGAGGGAGGATTATTCTCCTTCTAGCTTTAACCTCCCTGGCTCACTGAGCCTCACCCTTTCTCAGCTTGAAGGTGGTGCCTGCCAGGGCTCAAGCTGGCCCTCCCTGCGACCTGCTTTATTCCCCAAAACTCCCTTCTCCTCTGCTCTCCACCCTCTCCACAGACTTCACATGGCATGAATCCAGTCTTGGTCTCTGGCCAAGATCCTTCTTATTCTTGATCATGTCCATTTCATCTTCTGTTATCATCTCAAATTCACTATTCACGGTCTTCCTTCTAAACCCCACTTCCTGACCTTCCTGACCAATCTCTCTGACTTCTACCCTTTTTTTTAAACCTCTACATCTTACCTCAACCTGAATGGAAAAAACTCAACGAAATGATTTCACATCTTTAAAAAAAAAAAGTGAATCTTCCCTGCAGCATCTAACACAAAGAAGACACTCATTAAATCTGTCCTGATGGATTTTCAATGTCCGCATCAGGCTGAGATCACAACTGATTTTCTAGTCATAACCACGAGAGACAGAATTGCACTGTGTCATCAAGTCACTTCACACCGGCCACTGCTCATTTTAGACTTCCTGAAATGGACATTTGTTGAAGAGATTACGTTATTCATTGAACCACAGGATTTAAGGGCTGGAAAGAAACTCAGAAGTACTTTAATTACCATTTCCATGCTGATGGTTTCCCAGTCTCTCTCAAGGGTCTGTCCTTTAGAACCCTTTATCTAACTAATATCTATTGGACACAGTCATAGTAAACGAACTCCCTACCGCTCCCCACCTCAGCTCACCTCCATTTCTCCTGTATTCCTATCTCCTGAGAGCCCAAGCTGTCGCCCCAGCCAGGAACCTTAGTGTCAATTCTTCCTTCTCTCCTACTCCTCCTCCCTTCCAAATCCTACCCTCTTATCTTTCCTGGTATTTCTCATCCCCCTAATCGGTTCCTTTATCTCCAGTTTTGTCTGCCTCCCTCAAATCCATTCTCTAGGGATTTCCCTGGTAGTCCAGTGGCTAAGACTGTGCTCTCCCAATGCAGGGAGCCTGGGTTTGATCCCTGGTCAGGGAACTATATCCCACATGCAATAACTAAGAGCTCGCATGCTGCAACTAGAGATCCTGCCTGCCACAGCTATGACCCAGCACAACCAAATTAATTAATTAAATTAATTTGAAAAACTCCATTCTCCACCTAACTGCAAACCTGCCAGGGAATTCCCTCACTCAGAATGTTCTATGCCGTTTTAAGGCTAGAGAACACGAACCACTCTCTATAGCAGAGTGCCGTTCATCATGGGGCATCGGGCTACACCTCTGGCCATAGTTCTTAGCCAACTTCTTTCCTAATTCATGCTTTAGCCCTACGAGCATAAGTACTAGAGTTCTTTGAAAACCCTAGAGTCTTCAATTTCTCACTGACTTTGTGCACACACCTTTCTTCACTAGAAATTCTCCCTCTGCCCACTTTGCTCAGAAACTCTCCCTGGCCCTTGGTCAACCCAAGAGATACCTCCTCTGTGGCAGATTTCAGGGCCCATCCTTTATGCTCCCTGAGTATGTGGGGACACAATAGTGCTTATTAGGGCTACTTCTGGGGGTAAGGAACCTTCAATTCAACTCAACCTCACCAGCAGCTTATTCCCTTCTAAAATGGGACAGTGGACAGTAGAGGAGGACGAAGGGGAAATGGCGCCTAGAAACCCAGTGGCTTTTCGGTCCAGATTCTTGAACTAAAGTCTCTTGCTTTCCTTTTTATTATTTCTTTTATTCATTCAAGATGATGATTTCTTGTTAAAGACAGTCAGCTCAAGGACTGAATAACTGACCTTAAGGTGAACAAGTTCTGCATTACTGGGCATCTTGCAGTCTCAGATTTACTGTAACAGTGATTAACAGAGAAAGTTCAGATGAGCAATATTTTGGACTTCAATGAATAGGAAAAAATAAGCTAAAATGCCTGGAGACCAGCTCTTCAACAACTAATATTTTATGAAAATGATATACTCTAACTCTCTGCAGTTTCATGCTTTCAACAATGAGGTGAGGTAATAGCTTAATAAGAGGATGTTTGTTTCATGTCTCTGACTAATGATCTATATTTAAAAGCCCCATTATTTCATTAGAACTTTCTTTGATGACAAGAGCTCTCAGAGATATTTTTCCACTGTTAGTCCTATCTATAAACAGATTCATAAGAACTGCCACATTGAAGATTAACTCTAAGGCTAAAGGTTAAGAAAATGTATTATGCTAGAATAAAAGCCTGACCAAGATGCATACTTTAGTCCACTTTTGCTGAAACTGAACTTTGAATATGAAACTAAATTTTGAATGATTCAAATATCACAGATTTTCTTTTTGCTTAATGAAGGATGACTCTAGTAAGTTACTAAAAGAATTCTGCTTAGGCATCTGTAAAAGTCATATATGATATTGTCTATCACCAGTCACACTGTCTACCCAGTGATACAGGAGTAACTGTTCAGAGATCTCTCAGCCGACAATCCAGATGAAGCTGATACATCAGTGTAAGCACTGATCTCCCATGCACATTTTTGCTATTTATACTTTACTAAGCAAGGCAGATATAAACATTACCATTTCAATGAAAATGAATTCAAGAAAAGAATTATGCAGACCAAGGGAAGCAGATCATTGATGTGAATTCTCCAATAACAAGATTACCCAAAGGTCAGAAAGGGAAACAGCATAATCCTTGGCAAATGCAACTTCCAGGGGCTCATTTCTAAAGGAGCAGTGTTGCCAATGACCCACACAACCATATACTTTGAGGATCTTAACCATTGCCCTACTTGGTAGACGAATGATCCTTGTCTGTACGCTTCTTCTTTTTTTTTTGGTGTATAATTGCTTTACAGTGTATTAGTTTCTGCTTTACAACAAAGTGAATCAGCTATATGTATACATACACCCGCCCCCTCCTCATGGGCCTCCCTTCCACTCTGCCCCACCGCATCCCATCCCTCTCTACTTAGTCCATTTTCTCAATGGACCAAAGGCTTTTCAAAACCTACTGATTGTTACTAGGGATTCTACACATAAGAGCAGAACTCCAACCTTGTACTGTCCCTCAACACTCACTTAGGTAAAGTGAGCTATGAAATAAGGTAAAAGTACAATGAGGAGACATGATTTTCTAAAAGGGGCTGAAGTCAGGTAACCCTTACTTACTAATAAAGAAATTACAACTGTGTTCAAAGACCTCAACAATAAAATACAGAAGACATCAATGATCCATTAAATATTTTGTATTATATGCACAACAGTCTAAGTACATGGGGATAAGGGGGTATTTTTGTATATTCGGTCAATAAATTGATGCGGCTTTGTTTCAGATACTTGTTTTGAATTAATAAGTCTTTTTCTCATTTTCTTAACATCTCCTGCCTTTGCTTCATTGATTTTCCTTTTTCTTATTCCAAGCAGGACATATCCACCTATTCAAGGAAGGACCTCTCTGACAAGCCTTCTTTCTGCTGCCAGGGCTCTTGAGAGAGGGGGATGATGGGAATGGGGTGTCATTTGTGGTAAGGGACGACTCATAGGAATATCTCCACAGCCCTTGCATGGTTGGAAAGAAGAAGCCTTCCTGTCATCAGAGTATTTTTAGATGAATGAAAAGGTTCATCTCAATTCAAAGAGGCTTTGAAGATTACCTGGTTTGATTTCTTCACTTTAAGAACCAGAAAGCTGAAACCTACAAAGGAGAAGGAACTTGCCTCAAGGTTACCCAGTCAATCAGCGGTAGAGCTGACAAAGCAACAGTGCCTAGTGAAGGAACAATCTTCTGAATCTAAGTTTGTGACTGTACCTACCACATCTTATCTTCCACCATGGTGATGGTTATTGAAGGTCATCTGAGAGAATGAACAGAATTAACTCAAATGTGAGCCCATCAAGTACACTGGGATGTATGCATTTCAAAGATGCAAGTCAGAAAACACACTCCTTGACTTACCACTTACTGACTTGCAGTTTAATCAAGTACCCTCCTCTTGTCCTTTAGCAAGGCTTTAACATCCAGGATCATCATACCTGAAATCTAAAGATCCAAGGTACTGTAGGTGCTGAAGGTACTATTTTTCTAGGTGACCCTTGCAAAGAAAGACCCGTCAAGCACCAAGGGTGTGTAAACCACAGAATGTCCCAGGGCCATGTCTAGCATTGGTGCTCTTTGGATCTCTCTGTAAGATGGAATGACCCAGTGTTTCAGCCCAAGGCTTCCTGACCAACTGAATGGGTTAAATATTTGGCACTAGAATATTAGGAGAACAGAGCCACAGAAAGGGGGATCACACTGGAAGCGGGTGCATGGCTCCCCCCATGAGGAGCCCTCATACCCTTTACTGAAGAGGAGAAACACAGCCCTCATACCCTTTACTGAAAGGAATGGAAGCAGGCAAGGAGACAGCAAACCCCAGCCAAGAAGTGGGACTGAACAACGTTAAACCAGCTGAACAGATGCCCAAAGGAATTTTTAAATGGCATGGCTGATGGCCCAAAAGAGATTAAGGTCTCCCTCACAGCAGAGGAGAGAAGCCAGGATTAAACGGAAGATGAGCGCAGGCTGAAAGAAAAAAAATACAATTTAGCCAATAGGAAATTAAAAACTGGATTTGGAGATGATCCAGACAACACAATAGGATATGGAAAGTGCCTTTTAAAAAAAAAGGTCCACTGAGGTCTGGCAAAATCAACAAGGATGAAGAATATGGGCCTTATGTGTTATGGAAAATTACTTTGTTCTGGGAAATGGGGATGAGCCAGAAAACAGCAGACGGCATCTTTGTGCAGAGTGTGACTGCCATGCTGCTGCCAGACTGATGAGTGGGGGAGAAAACCTAAGAACCGTGATGGTCACAAGCATGTTCTGAAAGCCAGCAGCCTAAAGTTCAGCAATGAGAAACGACAGAAGTAGAGCAAATTATTTCAAATCCAACTTTCTAGCCCCAAAATTCTGGAAAACAAGGCTGGCCAATGAGAGGTCATTTTTTTTCCCCAGCCTTCAAACGCACTACTTTAAAACAGATTCACTTAAGTCATTCTTTTAAAATTACCCAGAGAAGCCTCCCAAATGATATCTGAGAACTGCTAGAAATTCCCAAGAAACAAAACCAAAACTTTGCTCTGATTTTAATCAATCAATACATGGATAACAGATTAACCAGTCAGAGTTAAAGACAGACTAATGGAAAACCACCCTAAAGTCACAATCATCACCATCCCAGTCAACCAATCCAAAGACATAGGATTCATCCTCAATCACCTCCCCATGTACAAGCATTGAGCTCCTCTGATTTTCTCTTCTGCTCATCTCCAAGCTCTCCCCTCTACTCCAATCTTACTCAGGGCCTCCCCACTATCATTTGAATTCCTGCAAAGGCATTCCAACAGAGTTTGGGCTCTCAGCCACTCACTACAACTCCAAACCCATCCTCCACAATGAGAGAATGATTAACCTATTGAAATGGCCCAGTTGGTAAAGAATCCACCTGCAATGTGGGAGACAGTGGTTCATTTCCTGGGTCGGGAAGATCTGCTGGAAAAGGGATAGGCTACCCACTCCAGGATTCTTTGGCTTCCCTTGTGGCTCAGCTAGTAAAGAATCCTCCTACAATGCTGGAGACCTGGGTTTAATCCCTGGGTTGGGAAGATCCCCTGGAGAAAGGAAAGGCTACCCACTCCAGTATTTGGACCTAGAGAATTCCATGGACTGTATAGTCTCAGTTCAGTTCAGTCACTCAGTTGTGTTCGACTCTTTGCGACACCAAGGACTGCAGCATGCCAGGCCTTCCTGTCCATCACCAAATCCCGGAGTTTACTCAAACTTATGTCCATGAGAGTCAGTGATGCCATCCAACCATCTCATCCTCTGTTGTCCCCTTCTCCTCCAACGTTCAATCTTTCCCAACATCAGGGTCTTTTCAAATGAGTCAGCTCTTCAAATCAGCTGGCCAAAGTATTGGAGTTTCAGCTTCAACATCAGTCCTTCCAATGAATGTTCAGGACTGATCTCTTTTAGGATGGACTGGTTGGATCTCCTTGCAGTCCAAGGGACTCTCAAGAGTCTTCTCCAACACCACAGTTCAAAAGCATCAATTCTTCATTGCTCAGCTTGTTTTATAGTCCAACTCTCACATCCATACATGACTATTGGAAAAACCATAGCCTTGACTAGACGGATCTTTGTTGGCAAAGTAATGTCTCTGCTTTTTAATATGCTGTCTAGGTTGGTCATAACATCTCTTCCAAGGAGTAAGTGTCTTTTTTATTTCATGGCTGCAGTCACCATCTGCAGTGATTTTGGAGCCTGTATAGTCTATGGGGTCGCGAAGAGTCAGACACAACTGAGTAACTTTCACTTTTAAAGCCCCTTCAGGTTTTCTCCAGGGATAACAGTAGAAAGGCCCTTGCCACATGGCCTCTGGAAATCATCCGTATTCAACTCTCAGTTTATTTGCTTTCTAGCTGACCCCTCTGCTCCTGTATCTTCTACTGCCCTCTTTCCCTGTCTACTGGATCATTCCGTCAGGATCTATTAATAAAATTTCATGCTATTGTCCTAAATAGGGCCTCAGGGCACACACTATCCCTTCAGCTAGAGCTACATTTCTCACTCCTTTTAACAGCTAAGATTCTGGACTATTCTGCTAGTTCTCATTTGTTCTTGGGTGGCTCCATTATTTAGGACTCCACCAAAATGGACCTTCATAAGGTGATCATTTTGGAAAATCCAAAGGACTTTGTACCAGTACCATCCTGTCTTGATGACTGTAGCTTTATAGTAGAGTCTGGAGTCAGGAAGGTTGATTCTCCCAGTTCCATTCTTTTTTCTCAAGATTGCTTTGGCTATTTGAGGTCTTTTGTGTTCTCCATACAAGTTGTGAAATTATTTGTTCTAGTTCTGTGAAAAATACCATTGGTAGTTTGATAGGGATTGCACTGAATCTATAGATTGTTTTGGATAGTATACTAATTTTCACTATATTGATTCTTCCAATCCAAGAACATGATATATTTCTCCATCTATTTGTGTTATCTTTGATTTCTTTCATCAATGTTTTATAGTTTTCTATATACAGGTCTTTATAGATCAATGGAACAAAACAGAAAGTCCAGAGATAAATCCACACACCTATGGACACCTTATCTTTGACAAAAGAGGCAAAAATAGACAATAGAGAAAAGACAGCCTCTTTAACAAGTGGTGCTGGGAAAACTGGTCAACTACATGTAAAAGAATGAAGCTACAACACTTTCTAACACCATACACAAAAATAAACTCAAAATGGATTAAAGATCTAAATGTAAGACCAGAAATTATAAAACTCTTAGAGGAAAACATAGGCAGAACACTCTGTGACATAAATCACAGCAAGATCCTCTATGACCCACCTCTCAGAGTAATGGAAATAAACAAATGAGGCCTAATTAAACTTAAAAGCTTTTGCACAATGAAGGAAACTATAAGTAAGGTAAAAAGACAACCCTCAGAATGGGAGAAAATAATAGCAAATGAAACAACTGCAAAGAATTAATCTCCAAAATATACAAGTAGCTCATGCAGCTCAATACCAGAAAAACAAACAACCCAATCAAAAAGTGGGCAAGGGATCCAAACATACTTCTCCAAAGAAAACATACAGATGAATAATAAACACATGAAAAGATGCTCAATGTCACTCATTATTAGAGAAATGCAAATCAAAACCACAATGAGGTCAGAAGGCATCATTATCAGGTCAGAACGGTCATCATCAAAAAATCTACAAATAATAAATCCTGGAGAGGGTGTGGAGAAAAGGTAATCCTCTTATACTGTTGGTGGGAATGCAAACTGGTACAGCCACTATGGAGAACAGTGTGGAGATTCCTTTAAAAACTAGGAATAGAACTGCCATATGACCCAGCAATCCCACTGCTGGGCATAAACCCCAAGTAAATCAGAATTGAAAGAGACATGTGTACCCGAACGTTCACTGCAAGCACTATTTACAAAGCTAGGACATGGAAGCAACCTAGATGTCCTTCGGCAATGAATGGATAAGGAAGTTGTGGTACATATACATGATGGAATATTACTTAGCTATAAAAAGGAACACATTTGATTCAGTTCTAATGAGGTGAATGAAACTAGAGCCCATTATATAGAGTGAAATAAGTCAGAAAAAGAAAGACAAATACTGTATATTAACACATATATATGGACTTTAGAAAGATGGTAATGATGATCCTACATGCAGGGCAGCAAAGGAGATACAGATGTTAAAAACAGACTTTTGGACTCAGTGGGAGAAGGCAAGGGTGGGATGATTTGAGAGAACAGCATTGAAACATATACATTACCATATGTAGACAGATGACCAGTGCAAGTTTGATTCATGAAGCAGGGCACTCAAAGTCTGTGCTCTGGGACAACCCAGAGGAATACAGAGGGAGAGGGATGTGGGAGGAGGGGATCGGGATTGGGGGGACACATGTATACCCATGGCTGATCCATGTTGATGTATGGCAAAAAACATCACACTCAGTGGTATTTAATGCACTTGACAACTCTCCTCTTCTTAAAGTACTCTCTTCCATTAGATTCCATGGTCATATATGCTCCTGGGTTTTCTCTGGCCACATTTCCACAGTCTTTCTCTTTCACTTGACCCCTAAACATGTTTCTCAGGACATAGTCCTAGGCCTTCTTTTCTTCTCATTCCATGGTGTCTCTTGATAGCCTCATCCATTCTAATAGCTTCAAACATCATCTGTATCTGAGGATTTCAATTCAAATCTCCAGCAAAGACCTTCTTTTCCAAACATCAGATCTAACTTGATCCAACTGCCTGTCACACACACATGGATATCTCAAGGGCAATTCTAATTCAATACACCCAAATGATACTTTTGATCTTAAAATTTTTTCCTTCGTCTTTCACCATGTGAAGAAATAGTGCCACCAAATATCTACTTGCTACCTCCAGAACCAGGAATCTACCCTCAATATTCCATTTCCTCCTTCCCCTCCATCCAACTCAACACTATGTTCTAATCCAGTACAAGGGTCTGTCTACAAAACATTTAATTAATTCATCTCTTTCCATAACACTGTGACTGCTCTAGTCTGAGCTACCAATATGTCTGATCTGAACAACATCTAAGAAGATGCCCTTACTTTTCTATTGCCCTTTTAATCCCATTTCCAAACAGTACCCTGGGCAACATACAGTTTAAAAATATAGAGTATTGAATAACATCAAACCTAAGAGTTTATTTTATATACTATCAAAAGAGAGAAGAGCTCTGCAAATTCAGTTATTTCCTAGTGTTTATTTTTAAACAAATCACATCAACTGAAAGAAACATTCCTATATTAAAATGTGAAAAAAATACACATCTTAGAAATGATAGAGTATTATCACAGTCCACTTAAAAGCTGCAAATATGTTTCAGTTATTCTTAGAATGATATTCAAACTTGCAATGTTTCCTGTGAGGCTTTGTTCATTCTGTCCCTGACTCTTCAGTCTATCCCTCACTATGCCTCCCTCCAAGCACCAGGCATTGGTCATTCTCACTTCCCTGAAAACTCCTAGCACTTTCCTGCCTCGGAGCCTGTGCCCTTCCTACAACTCCACCCAACCTCACTCTTCCATAGGTAACTCACTCCTCAGGGCTCAGCTCAAATGCCATCTTAAAGAGACCTTCAGGTGAAATGAATGAGCTTTCCCTCCTCTCTCCTCTCATTGACTAGACTATTCTTTCCCTTGCATCAGCTTAATGATATGTGGTCATATATTTTTTGAAACGCTTATTTGAGTATTTACTGCTTGCATCCTGCGCATGCATTTCCTAGAGGGCAGAGATCATGTCTGTTTTGCTAATCACTGTGTGTCCATAGCCTTGAACAAAGTCTGGCACATAGTAGGTGTGTAATGGTAACATTAAACATAATACCGTTGAATACCAAAGGAAGCAAGCCTTTCACAATCTAGCCTTTGTTGACCTCTTCAGCTGTATCTTATGCATCACTTTATCCCCCATCTCACACATGCAACTGAGACGACTTGATAGGTCCCAAAACCCATACGGTTTTCATGTCTCCAAGTCTTTGCTCATGGAATTTTTCTGCCAGGACACACTCCTCTCCCTTTCCCCCTGCAGCTCTGAGGCCGTATTTTTCATCCAGATAATCTTCCTTTGCCCTCCAAGCTCTTCTAGACTCAGCTGGAGCTTCTTGGAGGCATTTTGACCCAATCTTGAGTCAAGAAATGTATCTACACACAGGCTCTTCCTGCCCCTCACTAAACACTTAGGAAGATCTTATGTGATGACATTAGTACCAAACACAAGGCTGAGCACTCAAAGCCACAGCATAGGAGAAAGAACCACAGATACATGGGGCTGGACTAGGAAACCACTAATGACCTCGCCACTTCCCGTGCCATCCGAAACAACAAAGCTGCCCTGCAGACAAGTTAACAAGGTCAAACTAAAGCTGCCCTGAAGACAGTTTAAAAAGTAGAATTTATAATGTAAAAATCTGTATTTGAAATTTTCAAATGCCAACTTAAAACGCTCTTCTATAATGAAGACAAAGTGATGGGCAATAAAACATTCATTTTCATATCCCAGACATATGAAAGATTTAAATTTTTTTTAAAAAAGCCCACAAAGATTAAAATACTATAAGAAATATAAATATACAGTTGTTCACAACAGGACAGGGAAAATGACCCAACAGAAAGCAATGAAAAAATAACAGCATTATAAAATTAAAAGGCACATGCACCCCAATGTTCATCACAGCACTGTTTATAATAGCCAGGACATGGAAGCAACCTAGATGCCCATCAGCAGACAAATGGATAAGGAAGCTGTGGTACATATACACCATGGAATATTACTCAGCCATTAAAAAGAATTCACTTGAATCAGTTCTAATGAGATGGATGAAACTGGAGCCCATTATACAGAGTGAAGTAAGCCAGAAAGATAAAGAACATTACAGCATACTAACACATATATATGGAATTTAGAAAGATGGTAATGATAACCCTATATGCAAAACAGAAAAAGAGACACAGAAATACAGAACAGACTTTGGAACTCTGTGGGAGAAGGTGAGGGTGGGATGTTTCGAAAGAACAGCATGTATATTATCTATGGTGAAACAGATCACCAGCCCAGGTGGGATGCATGAGACAAGTGCTCGGGCCTGGTGCACTGGGAAGACCCAGAGGAATCGGATGGAGAGGGAGGTGGGAGGGAGGATCGGGATGGGAATACGTGTAACTCTATGGCTGATTCATGTCAATGTATGACAAAACCCACTGAAATGTTGTGAAGTAATTAGCCTCCAACTAATAAAAAAAATAAATAAATAAACCAAATAAAAAAACAAAAAAGAAAAAAAAAACAAAAAAAAAGAATGAGAAAAACATTTGTAAAACACAGATAAATGATTATTATCCTTAGTACACAGAAATCAGAAAAACACATCAGGTAAGTAAAAAGAAAAAAAAATCTCACAGAAAAAAAGGAGATAAATATAAAAGAAGTTAACCCAATACTAAATGCAAATTAAGTGAGATATTATTTTCTCATCAAATTAACAGAGGAAAATATGAATGTGAATTTCTTTTTGGAGAGTGTTAGAAGCTAGGAGGTCTCACTGGGTTCTGGTGGAAGCAGAAACTGGTACATTTCTGGAAAGCAAGGAACTCACATATGTTGTTAAGACCCATAAAGCTAATATTCCTTGATCTTGTAATTAAATGTCTTAGAATCTACTCCAGGGATAGGATAATTGATGAAAAGAAATATTTACATACAAGTTTCTTCATAAAGCATTAAACAGCAGCAGCAGCAACAACAAAGGACAGAGTTTATATCTCCATAATTAGGAGCATGTATTTAAAGATATAGGGTATAATCATATGATGGAACTATGCAAAAATTAAGAGGATATGAATTTCAGAAAAATAAAGATAAAAAGCATATGATCTTATTATAACATTTAAATACTGAAAACTATAAAAAAGAAATAGACCAAATAGTAACTGGTTGGTTGACAAATGTTTTTCTTTTTCACTTTTCATCATTTTCTAAGTTTTTCACAATAAACACATGTTACTCTTAAGTTATTTGTCTGCAATCAACTATCTGAAGATATGAAAGCAAAAAATATTCTACTTGAGTATGTATCTTAGTATATTCTACATTCTAACAGCAATGAGTAAAGTAAAACTGTGCAAAAGTAGAATAGACATCCATAAATATTCTAAAATATTGAAAAACTTGTAACGTTTAAATAATTCTTCCAGTTGACACTTAAGAAACTGAATGTTGAATTTTAAAATAAACTGTTTTGCTTGAAATTACTTAAGAGGAAATGCTGCTGATCATTATTAAGTTAGGGAATATTTTAAGTTAAAAAACCACAGCAATTTTCAACAACTACAGCTGCAATTGAAAACAATGCAGCAAACAAAAAAAAACTTTATGTGCTTTTTAATCTAACCAAGTTTTTTTTATTTTTATACAAAGCTTTATTTGTTACCTTTCAAAATCTCTGGAGACCCTGCCACAAGTACAGTCTTCTATACATGAATTCAGAGATTCTGTTGAATGAAAAATAAATACTTTGGACCCAATCCCTTCCTCAAATATAAATGGTAAACTGCCAGCTATAAATACTTTCTCTCTGAAGATTTTACTTTTCTACTGTATACAGATAAGTACTGTATAGAATTTCACTTTTCATTACGTGAAAGTAGAACTTAGGCCAATATGTTTTAGATCCCAAACTTAATTTTTGGTGCATTTTATTTTCCTTTCATTCACTATTCCGTTAAAAAATCATAGGAAAGCATTCTTTCAAAACATATTTAAAAAAATAGGGTTGGGGAGTGATATAATAAATAATACTCTAAAGTGTAGAGGTAGGAAAGAAAGGAAAAGGAACAAAGATATGAGACAAATGGAAAACAGAGGTTGATATAGATTTGAATCTTCCAAATACCAGTAGTTAAATGTATACAAACTGAATTGTATACATGAATTAGAAAAGAACTAGTATATCCTTTTTATAAGATAAAGAACCTTTATTATAAGAATACAGAAATACAGGAAAAGATACATTGTGTAAAATCTAATTGAAAGAAAGCATATGTAGCTACATGAAAGATACAGTAGATTTAAAGGTAAGATGCACTGATAGAAAAAGTGACACTTCAAAGAGAAAGGTTCGATCCACCAGGAAAATACAAAAATTCTACATCTAATTTGACTGCCAGAAAATATATAAAACAAAATCCAGCAAACTAAAATCAGAAACAGATAAATCTCCATAATGGAGATTATAAAATAATCCCTCAGTAAATTATGTAATAGGCAGACAAAAAACAGCAGAGTTATAGATGATATGAACAACACAATTTACAATTTATTACCACTTCTATGTAGTAGAGGTACTAGAAAGTATCAGGTAAGAAAAGGCGTAATTATTGAAAGAAAAATAAGACTAACTTTTAAATAGTTTAAATACCACTTTTTCAGCTATAACATAATAGTTTAGGTACAAAATCCAAAAAATATAAAGGTAAACTACTACAAATAAGTAAATTCAGTATTGTCATGGATACAAAGTCAATGTACAAAAATAAAATGTAGATCAAGACAGTATGGTACTGGCATAAAGACAGAAATATAGATCAATGGAACAGAATAGAAAGCCCAGAGATAAATCCACGAACCTATGGACACCTTATCTTCGACAAAGGAGGCAAGGATATACAATGGAAAAAAGACAACCTCTTTAACAAGTGGTGCTGGGAAAACTGGTCAACCACTTGTAAAAGAATGAAACTAGAACACTTTCTAACACCATACACAAAAATAAACTCAAAATGGATTACAGACCTAAATGTAAGACCAGAAACTAGAAAACTCCTAGAGGAGCACATAGGCAAAACACTCTCCGACATAAATCACAGCAGGATCCCCTATGACCCACCTCCCAGAATATTAGAAACAAAAGCAAAAATAAACAAATGGGACCTAATGAAACTTAAAAGCTTTGGCACAACAAAGGAAACTATAAGCAAGGTGAAAAGACAGCCCTCAGAATGGGAGAAAAGAACAGCAAACGAAGCAACAAAGGATTAATCTCAAAAATATACAAGCAACTCCTGAAGCTCAATTCCAGAAAAATAAAAGACCCAATCAAAACATGGGCCAAAGAACTAAACAGACATATCTCCAAAGAAGACATACAGATGGCTAACAAACACATGAAAAGATGCTCAACATCACTCATCATCAGAGAAATGCAAATCAAAACCACAATGAGGTACCATTACACGCCAGTCAGGATGGCTGCTATCTAAAAGTCTACAAGCAATAAATGCTGGAGAGGGTGTGGAGAAAAGGGAACCCTCTTACACTGTTGGTGGGAATGCAAACTAGCACAGCCACTATGGAGAACAGTGTGGAGATTCCTTAAAAAACTGGAAATAGAACTGCCATATGACCCAGCAATACCACTTCTGGGCATACATACTGAGGAAACCAGATCTGAAAGAGACACGTGCACCCCAATGTTCATCGCAGCACTGTTTATAATAGCCAGGACATGGAAGCAACCTAGATGCCCATCAGCAGACAAATGGATAAGGAAGCTGTGGTACATATACACCGTGGAATATTATTCAGCCATTAAAAAGAATTCATTTGAATCAGTTCTAATGAGATGGATGAAACTGGAGCCCATTCTACAGAGTGAAGTAAGCCAGAAAGATAAAGACCAATACAGTATACTAATGCATATATATGGAATTTAAAAAGATGGTAACGATAACCCTATATGCAAAACAGAAAAAGAGACACAGTGTACAGAACAGAATTTTGGACTCTGTGGGAGAAGGCGAGGGTGGGATGTTTCGAGAGAACAGCATCGAAACATGTATATTATCTAGGATGAAACAGATCACCAGCCCAGGTCGGATGCATGAGACAAGTGCTCGGGGCTGGTGCACTGGGAAGACCCAGAGGAATCGGGTGGAGAGGGAGGTGGGAGGGGGGATCGGGATGGGGAATACATGTAAATCCATGGCTGATTCATGTCAATGTATGACAAAACCCACTACAATGTTGTAAAGTAATTAGCCTCCAACTAATAAAAATAAATGAAAAAAAAATCAAATGTAGCTCTATACACTAGTAAACTATTATAAGGGTTAAAAACCACTTTAAATACCATTTACAGCAGTATAAAAATATTAAAATCCTTAGCATAAGTCTAAATATGTTGTGCAAGACTGTACACACAAAAACTGCAACAAAACACCACAGTAGATGAAAGAAAATCCAAACAAACTGAAGGATATGTCTTATTTGTGGGTTGGAAGACTCAATATTGTAAAATATGAAACTTCCCAAATTAACCTGTTGAGTCAATGCAATTCCAATCAAAATCCCAGTAGTTTTGGGGGTTTTTTGTTTGTTTTTTGGTGAAAATCAACAAGCTAATTATAAAACTTACATCGAAATGCAAAGGGCCAAGAATAGGCCTGACAATCTCAGTGAAGAACAAAATACTATCATTTAGAATTTACAGCACCATATATTTAAATTTACTATAAAGCTACTATAATTAAGACAGTATGCTATTGGTGCAAAGGTAGGTAAGTAAACCTATGGATAGAATGAAGAAGGAGGAAATAGGCCAATCTACATTTGAACACATGTTTCATGACAGAGTTACCATTGTAGATCAGCAGGAACGGGGAATCCTTCTCAAATAGTGATGACCCAAATGGAAATCCATTTAAGAAAAAAAGTAAACCTTGACCTCTATTTCATACCATATGCAAAGATCAATTTCAGGGCAAGGACAGTTCCCAATGTAAAATATAAAATAAAGCTTTCAGAAGAAAATATAAAAGAGTATCAAAGATTACAAACACAAAAAGTACTGATCTCAAAATAATGAAAATACTAGAAACTTCATTAGGGACTTGGGTTCATTTGAAGTTATCATTGACAGGATTGTTGTGTTTAGCATCTCCTTTGGAAGGGATGTGTTATAAAGAAGCAGACAAATGAAACAATACTGAAAGAGCCAATGTAAAGGTATGAAAACTTGTTCTACATCAATCCTTACAAGGGAAATGCAAATTGATGAGATCCCATTACTTAGCATGATTAATCTTTAAAAAGACTAACCATTCCAACTGTTGATAAAGATGTGGCACTGGAAGTCTCACACTTAGCTGGTAGAGGTGTAAATTAATACACTGAAAAACTGGCTATGAAAATGAGACATACATATGATCTATGACCTATAAATTATATGTGTGCATGCTAAGTCATTTCAGTCATGTCCAACTCTCTGTGATCTTATGGACTGTAGCCCTCCAGGCCCCTCTGTCCATGGGATGCTCTAGGCGAGAATACTGGAGTATACAACCAGGTAATATGCAACAGAAATGAGTGACTATGTCAATCAAAAGGCATGCTCAAGATTAGTCACAAAAGCTCTATTCACAACAGTCCCAAACAAAGTAATCCAAATGCCCATCAACAATAGAATGGATACATAATTGTGGTATATTCATACAAAGAACCATGTGAAGAGGAAGTACTGCTACATGTAACACAGGTGAAGTTTACAAGCATACTGTTGCACGAAATAAGCCAGAGACAAATGAGTAACTACTACATGATTCTATGAATATAACATTCAAAAACAAGCACAACAAGCCTGGCAGTGCAGACAGAACCGTGGGCACTGCTGTGTGTGGGTACTGAGGAGGGGATGGGTAATAACTGGAAATAAGCTTGAGAGAGGGTTTAGGAGCACACTACCAAGTGAGCTCACTCTCTGAAAGTTTACCAAAAGTACCCTATGCTTGATTCATTTTTCTTTATATATTTTAAGCAATTTAAAATGCTTACTGGAAAGAAAAAAAGCCAGTCCACACTGCTATATTTCCTGGTTAAAGACAAGCTTAACCATTCAAAAGCTTGTTCTATCTCTGTCTCCTTGGTAAGACTTATTAGACTAAAATATTAAGGGACTGAGTAGTAATCCTGGCCGCCACTCCCTATCGGTCCATTGTAAGCCATTGAAATTCTCTGAAACTTCAATTTCCTCCATATGTAAATGAAGTCAGATTATTTTTTTTCATACAGGTGAAAATGAGAACCAATGTAACAATACATATTTTCTTAAAATTGTATCATTTCTATGTGATCCACTGTAAGTCAGGGGAATCAATTGAATACTGTCCAGACTATGCTACTATTTTTTGTCTTGTAAAAGGTGTTTGAGCATTACTATGGAATGAATTTTTTAATCGCTTCTTTAGAATTATAACGGCAATGATGTATGTTCAGAACGGACTGAAATTCTAATGTTCTAGGACATATGGTTTTAGAAATTATAAATATTTAAACAGGCAACAGAAAATGGAAGACCAATACATGTGATGTGTGAAAGGGAGGCCATATTTAACTACTAAGCATTAATGATAAGACATTAGATTTGGGTCAGTCCAGCTCCCTAGGCCCTCACTGCCAACACTCCCTCCCAAGCACATCTGAACTGCTAAGAGTAGGTTCCTTGTTCTCTTCTCTTTCTGCAACTTGCATGCCCTTTATAAGTTTAAAATTACTACAGTTAGTAAATGTCTTTCTGCATGAGGATAAAATATAAAATTAATGAGCTCTTAAATTTTGTGGGATTTTCTTGAAGATCTAAAAAAGTCCTAAGAACTTTCCAAATATTTAAATTATATCCCTTGTTCTCATTTCCATATGGCTTTTGAAGACAAGAAAGTGGAATAAATGTACAGAAGATGATTATCTCTATCATTCAGACTAAGGCCAAGGATGAAAATCCTCATGAATCAAATCATTTTAAATCAACTGCTTAAAAAAAACAAAACAAAAAAAACCAAACTGAAGAAGCATAGTTTCGCTTTTACATTTTGAACTGTATTATCAAGCTCTTGCAGTGAAAGACTTAGGAAATGGGGAAAGGGATCTGTGGCCACTTCTCCTCATGGAGGCAGCCCACAAAGCTCTGGTTCTGCAGCTGGAAAGGGCATCGGTGTCATTAAACATCCCTGAAAGCCTCCCGTTTGCACTGGGTTCAGATCCTCCCCCTCAGAGAACAGGACATGAGTGGGGCAGAGAGGTGCTGCCTGAGGAAACCATTACAAGGGCCAGATGTTTGTTCAATTGTGATAAAACCTCGGTACTATAGGTGCAAATCCCAAACTGAGTATCTGTGACATTTAAGGAAAAATTCTGAGTTGAAGAGTAGTATATTTTTAATCAGACACCAAGCACTTTCTCTTTTCAGAAAAGCAAAAGCTATAAATGCAATAAATCATCCATGTTTCTTTCCAGAGAAAGAGAAGCAAAGTGATTTCTGAACTTAAAAAGTCATTTTCTTCTTATTTCTTCCTATGATAGACTGACAGAATGTTATATAAAAACAGAAATTTAAAAAGTATTTGAATTTCACACACACACACACAATTTCTAAAAATTTATAGAGAAGAAATTAGAAGAAAGCTTTAAAAAAAAACAAACTTTTTCTACTCCCAAAGGTAAACAATAATTCTAATTTACTGTCATGTAACAGAATATCACATAAGTGGGGTATTTAAATAAATTCTCCAAATAAATCCAAGGCCATTCAGAAAAAAATTCCCCAAATTTTAATTGTGTATTTCTTCTACCACAACTACGTGAAAAAGATACTATGTGTGAAATACGTATCTTGCGTTTTCACATGGTTCAAGTTTTTTAAATGACAGCAATTTTGTTTTAACATATTTATTTATAACCATTTGGATTATCTTTGCATTCATTTAATGATTTTACATTTTTACACCTGAGCTGTTCTAAAAATACATATAATATCTTATTCTAACTTCAGAGCCATGCTGTGCATTTTCTCTTTTGATATAGTATTTCTTACACCAAGAGGTGCTGCCAGTGAGACTGGGAGAAAACCCTAACCACAGGCCAAACACATCAAACCCCAGATTCATCTTTCTGACACTTAGGCCCCAGAGGCAATGTAAGAGCAGCCAAAAAAATTCCCATTTTTTTACTATTATAATTTTTCTTTCTATATTCATATAGGATGCCAAGAAAGATGAGTTTTGAAACCATAGAAAATAGTACCTCTAGAAATAACAATGCTGATACTTAAATGCAAATAAGTGTTAGCATGGACGATCAGTTTATTGGTAACTGACACATCAAACGCTTAAAAACTTGAAATACTTGGGGAGTAAACAGGGAAAGTCAGTCATATGGAATGTTTAGAGAAAACAAAGGGTGAGGAATTAAAGCAAATTATGTATAAATGAGTTACTGAACCAAACTACGTGACTTTAATAAATTGGGATTTAAATGTAGAAAAAAATATAGTAGTAATTAATTTATATCCAGACTTGGACTTTGAATTGCCAGACTATTTAATTCACAAATATACAATTGTGTGTTGCATATTTTCTGAGCACAGATCAAATAAAAATAAATAGGTTTTAAATGCCCCCTTCCTTTTAGGTACCCACATATGAAGGGAAACACATGGCAATAACGAGGGTGTCAGTATAAGAAGTGCTAAAATACTAACAATAATTCACATCCATCGAGCATATTCTAGGGACCAAACTCCATTCCAAGTGTGTGTTAATACTTGCCAACACCCATTGACATACTTAATTCTTCCAAAAACTCCTACCAAAATATGTAGGTGCTGTATTTTATGCTTATTATGCAATGCAGAACTGAGGTCTATGACTCACGTGAGTCAAGTCCACACAGATTGAAAGTGCTGGAGCACAAGCCCATGTATTCAGATTCCACAGCCCGACTTTTTAGCCACGGCTGTACCCAGTTACTAAGCAGGGTGTGCTTTAGGGAACCAGATCTTCAAAAAATAGGGAAGGCTTTGCACTAAGTCCCTTCATTCATTCACAAAGTACTGGGTTGGCCAAAAAGTTCCTTTGATTTTAAGTAAAAATAAGAGATACTTTTCATTTTCACTAAGAACTTTATTGAACGCATTCACTAACCAAATGACTCTTTTGGCCATCCCAATATTTACTGGCCCTACCTAACATTCTCAGAGGCACAAAATTGTGAACAAAACAGACAAAGATCCACGTCTTATGAGCCTTAGTGTCTAGCAGGAAGATTGGACAATAAACAAGACAAAGAAGTAGAATAGGTAGTTTAAAAAAGAGAGAGAAAACAGGAATGTGGGGAGTGGGTGAAGGTAAGAAAAGGATGGTTAGAGAAAGGTTCACTGACAGATGAATAGAGAGAGAGGATGTGATACATATATACAATAAAATACTACTTGACCATAAAAAAGAACTAAATAATGCCATTTGCAGCAACATGGACAGAAGAGATCATCACACTAAGTCTAAGTCAGAAAGAGAAAGTTAAATACCATATGATATCACGTACATGTGGAATCAAAAACATGACACAAATGGGCCTAATCAGGGACATAGAGAATAGATTGCTGGTTGCCAAGGGAGAGGGTGAAAGAGGGATGGATTGGGAGTGTGGGATTAGCAGATACAAACTGGTATATATAGAACGGATGAACAACAAGGTCCTGTGTACAGCACAAGGAACTATATTCAATATCCTGTGATAAACCATAATGGGAAAGAATAGGGTTTATCACAGGATATTGAATATGAATAATATTCAATATTGATATTGAATAAAATGCAATAATGTATTAATTATTGCTATACAGTAAATCAACTATACTTCAAAAAATGAAAAAAAAGGACTTATTGAGAAAGTGACATTAAACAAAGACCTATAGTAGATGAGAGGTAACAATCAATATACTTCTTGTTAGTATAATAATTTCCTTATTTTAAGATGCTCATTGCAGCCAAAGCAAACCAATTAATATTTAACCTACCTATATGTTTGTTGTGAAAATTAAAAGAGAAAATAGGTACAATATAGTTAGCATACATGCCTGGCTCCTAACAAGAACTCAGTGAATTCTGACTATTACTATTACTGCTTTTGTTTTAATAAAGTCATGAAATCAGATATGTGAAGTTTCTCCAGTCTACTCATACTGGGTGCCCAAGACAACCACATCATACTTCCTGTTAGATGCCTACAAAGTAACTGATTCTGGACTCAACAGCATTACAATTTAGGGCTAAAGTACAAAAATATCATTGACAACAACCCTCCATGATATACTGAGAACTTGGGTTACTGATGACATCCAGAGATTCATCAAAATAGATGCAAGAAGCTCTCGGTGCCCAGACATGAGCTTCAAGGGGTCACAGCAGAAGGTGTGAGGGGCAGCCTGCCTGTTCACAGACTGCCCTTTCTGGAAGCTTCATGTCTATTTCTTGGCTGAAAGGAAAAGTGTTTACTTCTTCTATGAACAAATGATTTTCCATAGCTCTGGAGTATGAAAGGTCAGTAGCAATGAAAGGCTTAGGAAGAGTTCTCGAATTTTTCTGCCACCATTGTGAATTTCTTTATAAAAATGTTGATATATGGAGGACAATCATGCAACACATGGAAAATATGTATTCCAGGTCCAAAAGCAGCTTATTCCAGCAAGATTTCCTCAGCTCTCTCCCTAACGATTTAAACATCCATTTCATTCACTTCTGCAGAAGTACATTCACAGGAGGAGTGAGTGTGAAGAACAGTAGCCTTTATAGCAAGAGGCCACTTCCTTTCCTTACCTGGAATGCTGTCTGATCCTTTTTCACACAAGGGAGGGAAAGGATCCTGTTGTTAAGCTAAATTCCCTCTCTTTAGAAAAGAAATACTCTGGTTGTATTCTCTTACTAGATTTTTTTTTTTTTTCACTTTCCAAGCCTAAAAGTACTAAAAAACCTAAAAATCTTTGGGCCAAGTAGCCAGATGTAATATATTATTGTGTCAGGGTACTTCAATGTCCTACTTGGCTAAGTCATTTTCAAAAATATTTTCTCTTTGGTGATAGACATAAAGTTCTATCTCCATGCCACAAAACCACCAACTGCCTTGGAGTGCTGTCAACATGATTTTATACTTTCTTTCTACACTGCTCGTGGAAAATGTACCTCAAAGTCTGAAAACAAAACCACACTCACTCCCAGTTCGTTTTTCTTTCTTTGATTTGGCAAAGGTTGTCCTTAGTGTATTTTCTGGTTCCCAACACACACAAAATTGATCTAAGAGTTTGGACCCAACTTCTCTTCATCTTTTTGATACCACTGTTCTCAGTTAACTTCATGAAGCCAGCCATCCTTATCACTTGCATTTGTTGTGTTTTCCCACCCAAACGAATGAGTTATCAAGAAGCAGTTTATGGGTAGATATCTAAACAGGTTACAGGATTAGAGACTTTATAGCAGACAATAGGACTTGATTCTTTGAGTGCTTTGGGTTTCAGAGTTAAGTTCAATGTTCCAAAAGTCCCCTTCCAATCCTACAGTTCTCAATTTTTAAATCAATATGAGAGTTGCTTTGAATGTGAGAGCATAAGTTCCTGATCACATACTCCATCTGGGGTGCTTTTTTGAAAAGTAAGAAACAAACAACAACATTCAGGGGAAAAAAGATAGCAGTCAAATACCGAATTGAACTTAAAGGGTTTTTTTTTTTTTTATGAAAAAAAATTAATTTTTTTTCAGGTTAATTTCAGGCATGTCTGATTTTTAAAAGCAGACTTTAAAGAGCAGTTTTAGATTCACAATAAAATTTCATAGGAAGTTTCCTTATTCCCCTTGTTTTCCCAAAACCATCCCCTCCCCTACCTTCTCCCACTGTCAACCACCCCCACCGGCGTGGTACATTTGCTATGACTGATGAACCTACACTGACACAACATTATCAAGCAAAGCCCATAATTCACATTGGGCTTGTTCTTGGTATTGTACTCTGATTTTTTAATCCCGTCTGGACAACAGAACTCACATGTTGGCAACTGGCCTTCAGCAGACAATCTTACGTCCTCCTGTCTTTTCATTGACAGGCTATTATCACTTAGCCAGTCGATGACCAGTTTGCAAAAGAAAAGCACGTAACATGGCTTCATCTGTTACTCAGACACAATTGTAGCATTACTTTCATTAATCTACATTATAGAGGCAGAATGGCCAGGTGTGACTACCCTAGTTTGTAACTTCCGTTCTTTGCTCTAGCCTTCAGGTTCCCATTACTCTGCTCTCTTTCATGCGGTTTACCACTTTATAGCATATTATATAGCTGACATTAGTTTACTGTCTCCAAGAAAGTGGAAATATTCTTTGTTCAGAGACATCACCTCAGTTCCTAGGAGTGGCCAGTATATAGTAGACATGCAATAAATATTTTTCAAATGGATGAATGAACGAGGATGCTTTCTAAAAGACATGATTTTACGGAGTGATTTTGGTCATAGTTTAGAGGCCTAATTCGTCATGACCAACCAGGCTCCATAAGTCACGGATGCTCCCTCTGTGCCACTAGGCTCCTCTGAGGTTCCTGCTAGACCAGTGTGGCGAGTGTGTTATGTGAACAGACTGGAAACCACAGTGGAGTCTAGAGATGCCGATGTCCCCAGTTTCATCTTTGTCATACAAGGTCTCCATCGACATGGACAGCCAACTAGGAGAGCACAGCCATTCCTGGCCAAGAGCAGCCCTCCCAGAGGCACGTGAAGACAGTGATGCCAAGTCAGAGGCCAGGAGGCATCTCTCCACGGGGGCCAGGGCACGGACATGGTGCCACTGAGGATTCTGAATGTCCTAAGCTTCCCCAGTCTTCTTCCCACTCACTCACATCCTGCTGCCAAAGAAGAAACGAAACTCTGAGTCAGCTTACATATGGGAGGATACATATTTTTCCTATGAACCCACACTGATATATCATTATCAAGCAACTTTGAATTCTGTAATTTAAAAAGTGGGGGGAAATAAAGGAACCAAAGAATTGGGACTTCTTAAAACAAATGGATAAGCCAATTTAAGATATAAAACAGTGAGCTGAATGAAAGAAGTCAAAAGTCTCCTTTGCTTTCCTACACAATCTCTGGCTAGAGGGCGTAAAGGGGGGTGGCAGGAGGAGAAGAACCACAGTTACGAGAAGAAAAGAAAGAATTACAGAAGTGGAAGTAAATCAAAAGGGCCTTGCTTCCCTGTACTTTCCTGACATCCACATGTAGGACTTGGAAAAAAAAAAACTCTGTGAGTTATCGATTATATATGACATACTGTACCCTGTACTTTTTTATATCCTTAAAATATAACCATGCTATATTATTTAAATACACAAACATAATTTCAGTATGTACTATGTACTTATTTATCCCCAAATCTCTTCCTGGAATGTAGGTTCCACGTGGACAAGAACAGGGTGTATTTGCCCTCAGAACACTAACAGTGCCTAGCATGGATAGGAGCTCTGAGTAAATGAATAAACAAATAGTTGCACACCCGCCACTTACTTCCTATTCCAAGTTCAACTGACACCTGTTCTTTATCTCATGGGGGAAAAGCAAGATGCTTCTCCACCCTCTCCCACATAACGTGCTCCCAGAGCACCGTAAGAGAAAGGATGGAGCCAGTGGTGCTGTTTTTATTTTCAAAGACTCGATCCTGCTCCTTGATACCTGAGACAGTTGAGAGTGACAGAATGCCTCTGCACTGTAGTTCAGTATCTGTGAGCAGATGCAGACAACTCTCCAAGTCATGGGGGATTAGGGAAGGGCCTTCCTCCCCTCAGCTGGGCAGGATTCCTTCAGCCCTGCTTGAAGCAAGGTATGCCAGCCCGCGTGTCCATGTGGCTTCAGCTGCTTTAATGAGAAGTTAGGAGGTAAGCTGATGGATGGGCACGAAGCAAGAGTGCCAGCCACTTCTTGGTGTTAGTTCAAATCCAATACACATCAGCTCCATAGATAAATCCCAATCACACGGACTGGCTTCGTCCTACACCACGGCCAGGGGTAGAATCAAGACATATTGCTACTGTCACAAGTTTCAAACTAAGTCCAACGAAAGAAAACTTGAGCCAGTTTAATCTACTGGATTAAGACGGTAAAAAATGAAAATCTTGCAAAGCTTATTCAAGAAAGAGATTAACGAGCCTAATAACGAGGGGGCTTTCTAGTTAAACTGCCAGGTATCAGCACAACAGTCTAAAGTATCTGCTTTGTTACTTTTGTAAAAATTGTCCAGATTCTGGAGTAAAAAATATGGAACAAGGGTCAAAGACCGTATACTAAATTACAGGAATTTACAAAGCCCTAGGAGTTTCCTAAAAACACAGTTTAAAATTCAAATCCCCGCCAAGTAAATGCCTAAACAAATTAGAACTGCAACGAAGTTACAGTGATTATATAACTCTTGAGTTGCAGAAATAAAGATTTTAAAAGACACAGATTTAAAGAAAAAGTACAAAGTACAAAAGAAAAAACAAACTGAGTATGTTTATACTGGTGTATGGCTTTGACTGGTAAGCACTTGAGATGACTTATACATTTTTTTAAATACAGTTTTTTGCATAGCACAGCTACTGGTATCTGTAACTTGGACCATTTCTCAGTTAAGGAAGACCTTACTAGCCATGTTTTAGAACTAGCTGAAGAAGCAAACCTGCACCCTTCTAGAAGGCAGGGAAATGAGCATTCTGAAAACTTCATTTTTTCAGTCACTCAAGTCGGCTAGCACCCTATCCTCTCTACCAGGGAATTCTGTGATCCCCCAAGAAGGCCTTCATTCATACTCTTTCTTATGAGCTGTGGTCTTAGAGCTCTAAATATAAAATTAATTAAAGCTCAAACCACTGAAACATGGAGCAAACCTCTCATGGGCATCTTCTTTATGATGTTTTTCTCCATTTCCCCACTTTTGATCACTTCCAAACCCCTCATAATCTTTAAACCCTACCCTGCACGATCTCTCTTTCACTTGAAGCCAAATCTGGCATTCATGTTTTGTCTACTCAGCAGGAGAGCAATTTCAACAATCTCCTGCTTTTTATAAGATCAGTTTATTCTTCTCAATAAAATAATTAGTTTCAGATGAACCTGGTTGCCGGTCCTCGGCTCGATTCCACTGTGGAGTGAGTAAGGAGAGAACACACTTCCTGCTCCACTTCTTTGTAAAGCAAAGACACTAAGTCTTAACACAGGCCCAGAACAGAACCTTCATACTTCTTTAAAACAGAGCTGGGTTTTGAAACCTAGATTCTCAAAGGGATGGGTGAAAAATTATGATTACAGGATTCTTCTCAGTTTACTTTTATAAAGGCTCAGACGAATTATTCTTCAATTTATCAAACTATCATAAGTCATCAAGAATATAAATCTTGTGTATAAAACCAGTGCTACAGCCCTGCAAACATAAAGAGGTTGCCAATAGGAAGCCAACGTGTTATCTTAATGTCTTAACAACTTAATGTGCTCCTAGGATATAATAAATACTGAAAGGTAGGAAAATATACTGGTTCAGAGCAAAGAATCTTAGAGGAATAACTGTGGAAAATTTCTGCTGACAATGGTACAGAGAAAAATCAAGCAAGGCATGTTTACATACAGAATAATACAGATGATCTATATGAAACATAATCAAAATCAACAGAGTCTTGGGTTATGTTAGGGATGTTGCTTCATTTTCCTGTCTCCCACATGCACCTAAAATCATCACCTCCCACACATTTTGACTCATTAATTCAGTACCAGTCATGGAATCACCTGTGAGTATTTTCACTGTTATAATAGCAGTTTATCCTGTCTGTAAATCCTAGCCACCTTGAGCTGCATTTCAGGGAGGAGTCCCCTTGGTGCATATGTGTTCCAAGGCCTTAAACCGTGACTGCCTGTCAGTGTCTCAGAGCCTGTGCCGATTAAAATACAAAGGCATCCCCTCTCTGCTTTATCGTGCAATAATTACATGAGGTCTTATTGTTCTTCTTACCTTCACACGTTCGTCCATCTGCAGAAATTGAGAAACCCTGTTCGCAGACGCAGTGAAAAGAACTGTCTGTGTTTAGACATTCTCCATGAGGACCACAGAGTCCGGGTTGTTCACATTCATTAATATCTGGAATCAAGAAGAGTTCCACATACTTGAAAAAAAAATCTGTTTTGCTTTCAGATGATATCAGATAAGACAGGAAGCAAAATCTATTACAAAATGGCCAGACGTGTATCTGGTGGCACACTTCACAGTTTGTATACACACCAGACCACAAGACAACCTGGACTGTCAGGAGAGAGAGATTACTTGGGTTAAATCATAGGAAATAGCCAATGTTCACCATTTTTATCCGAAAAAAAGCAAGTTCATAGGTTCAAATCAAGGGTACCCTTTAAAATATATATATATATAGGAAGCTTGAGGGTATCTAATGAATTAAGTCTTTTGTGAAATCTTCTTCAGTGTGAATACTGTGTTCTCCTTTACCTTATTTTACCACAACGCACACAGCTCTCTTGTGGCCTGTATGTCTTCTCAAGTCCGTGCCTATCCATCCCTGGGAAGTGAACTTAAGGGCAAGGCTGGACATGTCTAACGGTGTCTGACTCAAAAATAGCACTTCTCAAATGTCTGAATATACAAAGGAAATTGACTCCAATCTATTTCACTGAAAATGGATACAAGAAATAAAGCACAAGAAAAACGTGGCCTTTAATAGTTGCACAGCTTTGTGATGATGAAATTAGTGGATGAGCATCCGGTGCTTAGGGCAGTACTCAATACCACCAAGAGTCAAAAAAGTGGTGATGATTATTACTAAGACTCATGAACAAATCATGCTGTAGCTGTGTTGACTACTGTGTTGACCATCTCATACTCTGCTTGTCCTCAATGAAGAAAGATTACGCTCCCTCCGGCCAGGGTGATGATGTACTTAAAGGCTAATAACGCAGGAAGTGTTTGCTGTCCATGCAATGTTCTTTCAAAGCAGTCCTAAGGATGCTAAGAGCACCTGAAGGGGACGATGTAAGGAATCATGGAGAACAGCTCATCTGGTCACGATGGTGCTGACTGTGTGCACTGCATTTTAACTGCTGCTTGTCCCCTCTGTGTCCCTCTTACTCTGACTGCTTCTTCAAGAGAACTGCATATTTTAAGTCTGAGTCCACCTCCCAGTATAGCAAGTGAAGAGTGTATCATGGATACCTGTCCACAAAAACTCTCAGTTTTGTTCATTCTGTTCTAACTGAACAGCAATTGATTAAAGTTCTCTTGGCCAACTGGAGTCGGGAAGGTATCACACGTCCTGGGCACCATCCAAGCAGCAGCCCTGCTAAGGTCATTTTCCTGTCTTTCTGAAGTCATTTCTTACTAAAGAGGTCCTCGGGCTTCCCTGGTGGCTCAGTGGTCAAGAATCCATCTGCCAAGGCAGGAGGTGTGGGTTTGATCCTTGGGTCAGGAAGATCCCCTGGAGAAGGAAATGGCAACCCACTCCAGTATTCTTGCCTGGGAAATCCCATGGACAAAGGAGCCTGGCAGCTACAGTCTATGGGGTTGCAAAAGAGTCAGATATGACTTAGCGACTAAACAACAAATAGGCCCTCAACACATCATCTTAAAAGTCCATCTTTAATGTGGTACATACATACAATGGAATAGTACTCAGCCATTAGAACAGAATGAAATAATGCCATTTGCAGCAACATGAGTGGACCCAGGAGTGTCACACAGAGTGAAGTAAGTCAGACAGAAAAGGAGAAATATCATATGACATCTCTTTTATGTGAAATCTAAAAAGAAAGGATACAAATGAACTTACTTACCAAACAGAAACAGACTCACAGACTTCAAGAATGTTCTTATGGTTGCCAGGGGAAGGATGCGGAGAAGGGATAGTTAGGGAGTCTGGGATGGACATGTACACACTGTTACATTTAAAATATTTAAAATGGATAATCAACAAGGACCTACTGTATAGCACACGGAACTCTGCTCAATGTTATGTGGCAGCCTGGATGGGAGGGGAGTTTGGGGGAGAATGAATACAGGTATATGGATGGCTGAGTCCCTTCAGAATTCATCTGAAACCATCACAATATTATTTGTTAATCAGCTATACCCCTATGCAAAATAAAAAAGCAATTTTCAAGTCCATCTTAAATTCAATTAAAAACTTTTACTGAGGATTTCCTAAAAGATGGTTGAGTAGCAGGGGCCCATACCATAGTGAAGCTCACAGTATGATAGGGGAGGCAAAAACGAAGACAAGTAACTATAAGTTGAATGGGAGCATGGAAAACATATAGATGAGGGGCCTTTACGTGACCTAGAGAACACGCTTAGCCACCAAGCTGGCAGCTCCTCTCCTCCAGAGGGTCACTCCTTTCCCTGTATCCAGGGTCTCCTGAGGCTCTTCTTCATGTCTATTCCTCTCATCATGTAATGGGAATTCTGGCAATATTACTGATTTAGCTATCTGTATTTTAAGCCTGAACTCTTTACCTTTCCATCTGCCAAATATTTCAGGCTAGTTGGCTTATCTACTGCTGAACCTAACTAAGAAATCAAGCAGGAATTACTCATTTTCTTAACAACTCTCCCATTCTGGTAATTGTCACTAATTTTAAAATATTTCAAGAAAGAGCAATGAATCATTTTCTACTTTACTATTTCTTAATATGATTCCACTCTGTGAAATCCTTCCCTTTCTTCTGTAAATTCTCTGGCTATGTTTGCTATCTACTGAAAATACCTTAGATTGTAACCTTCCCTGAACTCTGACCTTCTTTTACCAGTTAGCACTATTCTTTCTTTCCAACCTGCTGCCTGGAATCTGCTGCCCTCCACCTGTCCAACAAGATGCTATAAAGTTCCACTGGCCCGGGGGTCAAGTTCAGGGTCGCTGTCCATCTTGGAGAGCCCTAGAGGTTATCTAAGACCACCTTCTTATTTTACCTGTGACTCAGTGTGACCTTTTAAAAACTGTCAGACGTCGCAACTTTGCATAGGGAATCATGTGCATAAACATTTTTGCTTCAAGAGAAGTCACTGATTAACAAATAATTGTCTAAAAAGTCTGATGACAGGAACTGTAGACGAATTCCCAGACTTTTTTCCAGGAAACCACCAAGAAAGAACAACATGAATATCTGGAACCTGAGAAACATATGCATTTAATTTGGGTTGTACTTATTGAGGCATTTCTAAACTATGCTGCTAGTAACTCAGCTGAAAGTCAGACTATATTTAAGTTGGGTTTCTTTCATGGGTCCGAGATTCCACAGAAATTCACAATTTGGCATGTGTAAGTCAAAATGTGAAACTGAGTATATTCTGAAGCTCAAATGCATGCTGCCACATTCCTAAAGAGACTATTAACATAGAATTTCCATGCTGTCTGTGTATCATCATTAATTGTCCTGAGGGAAGAGATTCTTACACTTTCAATTGAAAATGCCTTCCTGACTGTGGACCTATCTTCAGATTATTAGGAGAGATTTAAACTTTATGCCTACCACACATTATTTTTCAAATATGTTCCATGGTTATTCACATTGTCATAAGTTATGTTTTCAGCATTAAAACAAACTCCGAAATCTATGCCCACATACTCTATGTATTATGCTGGGGGGGAAAAAAAATCACTGAATCTGTCTTCTTTCCTTTGGCTATAAATGTAACCATAATTGGCATGGCAATGTAGAGAAAATGAAGGGGAAAGATCTTGGGTTCAAATCTCAGTTCAATTACTTCTTAGTGAGGAGCATGCTAATTAACTTCTCTGAGCTTCCGTTACTCAATCACAAAATGGATAAAAGCTTCCTCCTCAATTCTCTACAAATTAAGCGAGGTAATACAGTAACTGGCCCATAAGAGGCATTCAGTTACAAGCGAGTTGTGATCGGTGCTGTGTTCTTATTAGGACTTTGTGTCCAGTCAGTCTTCCTCTATCCCCAGAGAATAAGACCCCCAGCTGGATACTTGAAATTACGGATAGTACCAAACGATGTATACACTACTTTTTTCTTATATACACATATAATAAATTTTAATTGATAAATAAGGCACAGTGAGAGATTAACATCTAATAATAGAATGAGAACAGTATACCATAATAAAAGTTATGTGAACACAGTTTCTCTCTCTTTCCAATTATCTTACTGTGCAAGTTTAATGCCTTTTTCATCTTATAAGGACTTAGCATGCACTGTGGCCATGGCTTCTGCAGTTTGAGAGTCAAAAAGCAAAAACAGAACGAATTTCTTCTTCCCTCTTCACAGTATCACAGATAAAAGATTTGTTCCTGCCATTGATCTTAGCAACCTCAGAACAGGATTTTATTTTTCTTTCCTTAGTAAGTCAAGAACTTTCACTTCTTCATTTAAAAAAAAAAAAAAACCCTTATGGCTTCTTTTTGGTATATCCAAATGGTTTGCCTCACTACCCGTGTTCTCTGGAACCATTATGAGGTAAGATAAGAGTTGTTGGAACACAGGCACTACAGTACCTCAACATCGGATCTGAGGACAGCAGAGACGGCGACTAAGTGACTCACAGATGAGACGTGCTGGACAAAGGGATGATTCACATCCGGAGCAGGATGAATGGGATGGCATGGGAGTTCATACACTAGTTAGAACAGCAAGCAATTTTAACGTTTGTGAATTGTTTCTGGAATTTTCCATATATTTTCAGACCACAGCTGGCTGCGGGTAACAAACTGCAGAAAGTGAAACAGCAGATAAGGGGAGGAGGACAGCTGTTTGGGAGATCAAATGTGATAGCACTTTGGAAAAATATAAAATTCTGTCCTCTGTAATTATGACCAAATTATTAATCAGGCTTTTTGGGGGAGAGGAAAAGCTAGATACTGGGTAAAAACAGGGATCAGGAAAAACAAAAAAGCAGAAACACGTTATGGGACAAACTGAAATAGGCCCATGAGGATATGTAAAAGTGAAAAGGTAATTTAGAATCAAATACCAAGCTTGGCCAATGGAAGGAAAGTACAGCAAAGGACAGGTGATCATAGTTACCACAGAAGCACATAAAGCTAGGACACAGTTCCAAAATGCATGAGTTTCAGCTAGTTTGGTGCAGTGCAAAGCAGGAACTTCCTGCACTTGATGTAGACTCAAAAAAATTATAATACAAATTTGCATAGCTCATTTACATATACAGTGGTAAAACCGTGAACTATTATCAGGAAGCAACACAGAACTGAGTAATTACATAAATTATAAAGCAGAGAAAGAAGTTTACCTTGACATCCTTTATTGTCATTTAGCTGGAATCCATCTGGACAAGTACATTCATAGGACCCTTTAGTATTAATGCAATCTCCTCCCTGGCAAACACTCTTGTCCTCCAAGCATTCATTGATATCTACAAATCAATTTACAAGACATAAAACACAAACTGTATTAACAAAAACATTTTCCTTATCTTTACACACTAGACTCACATACATAAACATTATTTTACATCTCTGGTAATGCATGATTTTAAATGAATGACTGTTTACCTTTTAGAGTTATTAAAAGTGAAACATTTTGAAAGGATTTTAGCTTTTAAAATTTGTACAGTATAAATAGATGCTATACAAGATCCTGTATTACACATCACAGGAAAGATTTTAAAATATCTGGCATGCTCCCTGCCTCCAAAGAAAAATGATTGTACAAAAAAAAAAAAATCCCCAAATTGTATTATAAAAGTAAACACAAAAATATTGAGTTGATTTATAAGTTCAAAATAATTTAACTTAAGAATTGTCAAAGATATATGTCACAAGAATAGTACCAACTTCCAGAGTCACATGAATTTAGAGAAGAGATATTGTAAAGATTAAAGGTAGCTTGTGTAATAGAAGGAACTTACTTGAAGCCTTGACAGCAGGATGAACAGTGGCAGAGGGGTAATAAGAGGAGTTTTTGGAAGGCAAGGGAATGAGCAAAATCAGAAGTCATTTACTCAGAAGTTATCACAAACAGGTATAATGCTGTCTGGATTTTTTTTAAGTGTATATGCTTGTAACATATGTCCAACTAAAAACGGTTTATGTAAGCACTAATGAGTCTTGACTGTGAGCATGTAAGACAATTAATGACCCCACTCACTGCATGAACCTGAGGCATATCTTTCACAAGGGTTGTTTATAACCTCAATTACTCCTATCAAAGTTCATTATTCCTAACACACTCCATGAGTCTCGAATCTGTTGTATGTGTAAGATTCAAATTATTAGCACTGAGGAAACCTAAAGTACAAAACTTTCTTTGTTTGCTCAGAATTTGGTATGTTGTGCTATTTCTTGCAAATAAGATTGCTACTAAAATACAACTGCACTCATTTTACATGCTAGCAAGGTAATGCTCAAAATCCTTCAAACTGGGCTTCAACAGTTCGTGAACTGAGACCTTCCAATGAACAAGCTAAATTTAGAAAAGGCAAAGGAATCAGACATCAAATTGCCAACATCCATTGGATCATACAAAAAAACAAGAGAATTCTGGAAAAACATCGACTTCTGCTTCATTGACGACACTAAAGCCTTTGACTGTGTGGATCACAACAAACTGTGGAAAACTCTTAAACAGATGAGAATACCAGACCACCTTAACTGCCTCCTGAGAAACCTGTATGCAGATCAAGAAGCAATAGTAAGAACCAGACACGGAACAACCGACTGGCTCAAAACTGGGAAAGGAGTACATCAAGGCTGTATACTCTAACCATGCTTATTTAACTTCTATGCAGAGTACATCATGCGAAATGCCAGGCTAGAGAATCACAAGCTGGAATCAAAATTGCCAGGAGAAATATCAACAACCTCAGATATGTAGATGATACCACCGTAATGGGAGAAAGTGAAGAGGAACTAAAGCTCCTTTTTATGAAGGTAAAAGGGCAGAGTGATAAAGCTGGCTTAAAACTCAACATTCAAAAAACTAAGATCACAGCATCTGGTTCCAACACTTCATGGCAAACAGAAGGGGAAAAAATGTAAACAGTGACAGACTTTATTTTCTTGGACTCCAAAATCACTGCGGACGGTGACTGCAGCCATAAAATTAAAAGACTCTTGCTCTTTGGAAGAAAAGATATGATAAACCTAGACAGTGTATTAAAAAGCAGAGACATCACTTTGCTGACAAAGGTCAAAACAATTGCTTTTCCATAGTCAGCTATGGATGTGACAGTTGGATCATAAAGAAGGCTGAGAACCCAAGAATTGATGCTTTCAAAGTGTGCTGGACTTCAAGTGCTGGAGAAGACACTTGAGAGTCCCTTGGACTACAAGGAGATCAAACCAGTCAATCCTAAAGGAAATCAACCTTGAATATTCATTGGAAGGACTGATGCTGAAGCTCCAATACTTTGGTACCTGATGTGAAGAACCGACTCATTGGAAAATAATCTGATACTGGGAAAGACCGAAGGCAAGAGGAGAAGGCAACAACAGAGGATGAGATGGTTGGATGGCATCACCGACTCAATGGACATGAGTTTGAGCAAATTCTGGGAGATGGTGAAGGACAGGGTAGCCTGGTGTGCTGCAGTCATAGGGTCGCAAAGAGTCGGACAAAACTTAGAGACTGAACAACAACTAAAATACATGAAAAGGTCCAGAAGAAGTGAATGTGAAGACTGTTGCAGCCTATTCTCCTTGCTGTCTGGTTTAAAATGTGGGCACATGGAATTAAGTATTTCTCATAGAATCCAAACAAGTCATTAACTGCCCTCTGTACCATTCATGGGGTAGATAAAAGAGAAGCACCTTATAATTTCACTCTATCAAAAGAAATTATTACGAAGTTCACCCATTTTTAAAGTGTTTCTGAATACTGATCCTAAAATGTAAACCACAGCTGATATGACTATCACAATTAAAATAGTTTACCACATTTTTAGTGTTTCTCCAACTTCATTTAAGTGTAATTTACATATAACAGATATATCTAAGAGTCCAATTCAAGTTCTGACAAATGTAAACACATTCTTGTGACCACCACCACAACCATGGGCACAGGCATTTCTGTATCAATTTGTATCTCTTAGGATCCACTGTAGGATTCCTACATTACTGCAAATGAAATATTTTTTAAAGGAACGAATGAAACACCTTTCTAAGAATGTTATTCTGCAGTGACAAAGTCTGGAGACGTTTTCCTTTGCCTTTTTGTCTAATCTCCATTCCTGTTAACCTTGTGCCTTGGGTGTTTTAATTGCCATCAAAGAGTCAGTAGAGGAAATATGCACAATTAAGAAAGATAATAGCATGGAGGACTAAGTGTCTCTTACAAAGCCTGAATACACCAACAACTGGTTTATTCACTGGTTAAGATATATCAAGATTCCTAAAATCAAATTTAACTGAGAAAAGGCTCTTAGATATAAATTCTGTGAAAATAATTCTTAAGACCAAACTCTCTGCTAAGTTCATGATTTTGAAGTAGTTGAGACAAATGGGAATATTCTAGTCTACAGTTGGTGGATCTTTGCCATAAAACATGTATTAAAGGAAAGATTTGGACCAACCATTACCAAAAAATGTATAAGCATTTCCAATGCCCCCAAAGGTTTCCTTGTACCCGTTTTCTGTGTGGCTGCTTCTGGTCAGCGTAGTGTTTTTGAGTCACCCAGGTTTGTTCACATGTATCAATAGCTCTCCCCTCATTATTGCTGAGTAGTGTTCTGTTGTATGAATGTCTTGTAATTTGTTTGCCCTTCACCTGTGCGGAGTACTTGGATTGCTTACAGTTTAGCTATTGTGCCTGACATTTTTATTCACATGCAAATCTTTGTGTTAACATATGCTTTTCCTTGAGTAGATTCTGAGGGGTAGAATGGCTGGGCCACATAGTAGATTTAACTTCTGAAGTTTTCTAATGCAGTTGCATCATTTTACAATCCTACCAGCAAGGTAGGAGAGTTCCAACTGTTCCATATTTGTTCTAATAGCTACACAGCCATCCTAATGGGTGTTGAGTAAGAGATCCACATTTAGATTTACCTTTCTTTCTTTGCTCTTTAAGAAACTGAGACAAAATAAGAAACAGCACCTCTGACCATTAGCATTATGTGAAAAATTTCAAATCAAAATACAGCAAGTAGAATACCAAGGATATGAATTTAAGGAACAACACTCCATTACCTAGCATGCCCTAGCATAATGGAAATCTATCAGCTTTGTTCACCTCTCCCTAAAATAATTTTCTTTCACTTTCCAAAGTCTAGGAGAAATAATATATGTGAAGAAAGCATTTTAAAAAGTTCAGAAACAATTGGACAGATTTTAAAACAGTTCATTACATACGAATCTGGTTTAGTTTACATATTTTTGCAAGGTCTCTATCTTAGAAAGCAAAAAAAAAAAAAAAAAAGTAGCTGGAATATTAAGAGAGCCCAATATGGGATGGTCCAGCACCACTACTGATGTAATATGAAAGAGCAACTTCTTCTAGGAAAGAAAAGATTTCTTGTAGGAGTTGGCTATCGGGCTTTAAAGAAAGCACCAGTCAGTCGTGGTCACCTCTCCACTGAGACTGCTGGCAGTCACCAATGACCTCCACTTTGCTAAAGCCCATCAACTTCTGGTCCTCATCTTGCCTAGCAGCATGTTTCACACAGGTTCATCACTCCCTCTTTGAAATACTTTCAAGTCTCTTGGATTCTGGTTTTCCTCCTTCACTTGCCACTTTTTCTCAACCCCCTTTGCTTGTTCCTATCACTTCTTCACTTCTAAATGAGAGACAATGACAGTCCTTGGACCACTTCTCTCTTAGCTACATTCACTACCATAGTGATTCCATCCAACTTCATGGCTTTAAACACTGTCTACATGCTGATGAATCCCGGCCCAGAACTTACCGCTGAATTCCAAACACATAAGTCCAATTGCCTTTCAGATATCTTCATTTGGATATTCATCGTAGGCATCACAAACTTAAAACGCCTAAGTTCCTAATTACCTCCACAAAGGTTTTTCTTGGAACACTCCCCCCATAATCAAATGTCATCATCTCAGATTAGCTTCTGCTTGCCTACTTGTTTAAAACTCTGCTTCCTTCCCTCAGCACTTCTATGTACCCTACTTTAATTTTCCCCTTAACATTTATTGCTATTTAACAAACTGTACAGTTTACTTATTTATCATGTTTATTGTTTTCTCCCTCACTGAAATGTAAGCTACACAAGGGCAAGACTTTTCTTCTTGTTTAGTTTACTGCTGTATATCCTGCACCTAGAAGAGTGCCTGGCACATCCTTGTCACTCAAATATTTCGGTTTTTGTTTGTTTTTGTTGTTGCTGTTGTTTTAAAAAATTTACTAATTTAGTTTATTTATTTCTCTGTGCCAGGTCTTAGTTGCAGGGTGGGATCTTTAGCTGTGGCAAGCAAGATCTAGTTTCTTGATCAGGGATCAAACCCAGGCCCCTAGCACTGGGCGTGTGGAGTCTTAGCCACTCAACTACCAGGGAAATCCCAAATAATTGTTGAATAAATGCATAAAAGAAGAAATGGACGACTTTGACTTGGAAAGAAATGTCAGAAGGTAAGAAATACCAGCACGTCCCTGTTTCAACTTGGTCTGCAAAGAAATGACCAACAGAGAAGGGCTGCAAGGAAGATGGATTATGAATCTTTTTCTCAGGCTTTGCAAAGGACTAGCATACAGCAACCACAGCGAGTCACTGAAGAAGGGGCAAAGGCAGGCACAGGAGCAGAGGCTGTGCCTGGAGGAGGACAAGTCAGAGGCAAAGCCTTTGAGGACTGAGATGCCAAAGACCTCTAATAACCAGGACAACTGAGGTCACACAGCATCCCAGACTGAGTGGCTGCTGAGCGTGCTGGAGTAAACAGCACACAGACATTAGCACAATACTCGGGATTCCGACTCCATGAGCCGTCCAGCAGGACTGAAGACAGTGTAAGGGAACACAGTCCCTGCCAGAGTTAGCAGAATATCACACATGTAAATATAAACGCCAACAAGAAAGACGGCTCTTCCTCTCACAGCTACGAGAGGCACGTGAACCGTCACAGCTCAGTTAGTTACAGGCGAGCACCACTAGGAAGGCTTGGAAACAGTGCTTGTTGGGCATTAGCGGGCTGAAGTCCTATTGTGGTTTCAAAGGGAGCTCTGAAGTCATTGAACGGACTCCAGTCCTATTTGTAATCCAGAACAGTAGAGAAATTAGCCCTGATTTGTAAAGGGTCTGATGATATGGTTAAAAAGAAGGTTTCTTTCTATCTTTTGAGGATAATCTTTTGATATATTTTCCAATTTCTTGTAGGGATATAGGTTATTTCGGATGTTTTGCTTCTTGGGTTGATTGTGATGATTTAAAATTTCTTTTAAAAAGTACCCATTTCAATGATTTGATCCAATCTATTCTAGATACAAATGTACTACTGCCTTTTCATGTTTTAATTTGCTCTATACTGCTCGAATTCTTTCGGATTTCTAATTTTTTCTTTCTTCTGCGATTTACACAAAATTGGTCCATTATGTAGTTTTTTGTTTAATCAATTTCTACTTTTCTTTTTTGTACCTCTCAAATTTTTCTTTTTCTGACAAGAAGCTTTCTTATGGAACATATATACTAATAAATGACAGGTAAGCTGAGTAAAAGTTTTTAATTGGCTCTTCACATAATGGTTTTAGAATAAAAAATTTTGGACTCCTGCTGAAATGGTTCCACATTAAAAAACAGCCAAAATAAGAGGAATATATCCTATAACAAGGACCTATTGCCCAAGATTTAGTCAATGACCTGGTTATCCTCTCGGCTAGGCCAGGAATTAGGGCAGAACACATACTGTGTCAGTGGTGGTTTTCAGAGCCTTAGCATGTCCCCTGCCACCTACCCACTTCTAGAGTAGACCCTTCCATGACTGGTTCCTGGTACTACAACTGCCTCTTCCATCCTGGAATACCATTATGTCGAATTATCAACATTTACCCAGATATTGTAGTGTTCCCCATTCACAGTTTTTAGAAAATCGATTATTACTATTTTGACTTATCACTTGATCATCTGCCTATGTTTTTAATAGGTACGTTGATTACAACTTTTCACTGGTTGTATTAACTCTTCAAAGAACATTACCACCTTAGGATAAAATCCTAGCAGATGATTCACTGATTCAACAATAATGTACATTTTAACACCTCGGAAACTGCCCCCACTTGCCCTCCAGACACTCCAGACAAGTTGTTACCATCTGTGTCAAGTTCTCTGGTCAGAGGAGAAGCATGCTGTATAATACAGTTGATCTTTCCCAACCCATGGAACTGAAAAGTATCTGGGGCCACTGAAGTATGTGTCACAAAACCGGTCACTAAACAAGCTCATTCTCTTCTATAAAGAGTGGGGTTCAGGCCCTCATGCATACTCTACCTTACTGTATGAGGCAAACTCTGTTGTGTTCACATTCCTTGTTTCACAACTGATAGGATCTAACAGCAGCAAATCAGTAGATAAACTGGAAAATACACCGTTACTTGGGTGGACAGTGAACCCAGAGAATTCACAAGCACCACGCTGGTGACAGGTGACAACAGCAACCCCGGCCACTTCAGAGGGGCTCTGAGCCAAGACAGGTAGTAAAGTGGCTAAAGACTCACAGTGGGATATCTTTTAGAAAGATTTTATGTGAAAAGCTCAAAATTAAAGTCTGGCTTTTAAAATTTTACAGTTATCTAGAAAATTAACTCCTCTTTGCTTACTTGGACTGTTGGGACCACTGGTCCTGCACCCCAGTGGATGCTCTACAGTATGAGATACTCAGGATAAACTATCCATAGCTGAGAAAAGTTACACTGCTTATTTATGCACTTGGCTGGCATAACTTTTCTAAAAAACTGCTCCAAGCAGGGCAAAGAAAACCTGGATCCTCGCATTTCTTTGCATTATTTGTGTGACCTTGGGGAAAATATCTCACAGGGATCAAAAGTCCTCAACAGTGAAGTCAAAAGTATGGGGTTGAGGACAGAAGCCAGGATGATGTTCAGATTTCCCTGATCCTGATTCTGGCATTTTATGATTCTGTAACCAAGAGCAACTCTCACCTTCACAGTGGTCTCCAAGGGCGGATGCTCTGTAACCGTGGTCACAAATGCAGCGGAAGGAGCCCTCTGTGTTCCTGCACTGCCCGTTACTGCAGAGATGATGGTGCTGGCATTCATCAATATCTGTGAGCAAGAGAGTAAAAGGAAACTTAGAAGTGGTGCTTTAAAAGGGAGGTTTTTAAAAAACATTTATTTGCCTGTGTCTGATGGGATCTTCGTTGGTGCATGCAGGCTTCTCTCCAGCTATGGTGGACAGGTCCAGTTGCCCTGCAGCATGTGGGATCTTAGTTCCCCAACCAGGGATCAAACGTACATTCCCTATATTAGAATCCAGATTCCTAACCACTGGACCACATGGAAGTCCCTAAAAGTGAGTTTTTAATCATTCACGTAAAGGAGATCCGCAAAGCATCTGATTTCTAATTAATTTAGAATTTTTATCATGTGACTCAGACTGAGCTCAAGTAGAAAGGTCACTGATGAATATTTCAGTAGGGAAAACCAGATGAGCAATGAGCTAAGAATCTGTACCTATGTATCCACTGGGCACTGAAGAGGGGCACATATTTGGCTATAATCTGGGAATCACAATAAAGCTTCTTGGAATTCCTTCTATATATTCAAGTATAACACTCTGAGTTTAAAAGCACTATGGACTATGATAGCCTAACGCAGGAATCAGCAAGCTACAGCCTACCACCGCCTATTATAGTTAATAAAGTTTTATTGGAAAATAGCACCACACATTCATGCACTATCTGGCCCTTCAGGAGAAGCTGGATGACTCCTGATTGAAAAATGTCATGGCTTGAATATCTTCTTTTTCAATAACTTACTCTTTAGCAACCGTGCTCCCCCTGCCCCCGCCCCACCCCAGCAATCAGGCTCTCTCTCTCTCTCTCAATGGTTTTCTGGGCAAATTTAATGATCCTTCCCTGCTCTCAGCCTATCTGATACCTACGTTTCCTCTGAATCTTTCTTCCTTGATGCACACATCTTCTGCTAGAGAGTATTTGTTCTGTAAGCACAATCCTGAGCTCAGACTCACACATGTGCCTGCATCATATCCACATACAGAAGGCAAAGTAATGTATTCCATATGTTTCATCACTTACTTTCACCATTAGATTTTAAGTTTCTTGAGGCAGGGCCCATGTTTACCACACTCTTTATCGCTCTGCAGATGACCTAGTATTTTACCAATCAGCAGGCACTTAATTCATGTAGGTTGCTGATAAACTTTGTTGATTATATTTACATATATGGGCCTACATCTGGCAATGTGATTCTTTATGTTTAATTGAAGGATAATTGCTTTACAATATTGCTTTGGTTTCTGCCATACATCAACATGAATCAGTCATGGTATACATATGCCCCTCCGTCTTGAACACCCCTCCTACCTCTTCCCACCCCTCTAGGTTGTAACAGAGCCCCAGTCTGAGTTCCTCCTTCCATTCTCTGAGGGTCCAGGGTTCAAGAAGGTCCCAAGGCTAGACTTGTTTCCCAGTTATTTACTAAATTGCTCTAGCGATCTAAATGATTCACTGGATGGCTGATTTTTGGCATTATAGGATTAATAACTATTTGCACCATTGCTGCCATCACTAGCGTTACTTTACAAACCTCAATTCAAACATATAATTTCATCCAAAATTGGACTAAAGATGCTCATACTATGTGGGCCACTCAGGCTCAAATAGATGAGGATATTCAAAAAGAAATACAGGAACTGAGAACAGCCATCAAATGGGTTGGAGATCAATGAACAGATGTACAAAAACAGATAATGCTAAAATGTGATTGAAATTCTACTCAATTTCATGTTACTCCTGTTCATTTCTCTAATAGTGGCTACAACTGGAAATAAATCAAGTTTCATTTACAAAACATATATGATAATGCCTTTCTGAATGTACAGTTATTACAAAAAAGAAATATGTGAAACCTTTTCTAATAATCTGCCCTCTTCCACTAGTATGGGAACTTTAGCTAAACAATTAGCTGATCAATTATCTGGGCTAGACCCAAATGGATGGTTTCAAAGCCTTACTCATAGCATTGGGTCTAGAACTATAATTTTGGTGATTGTCTTAACAATTATATTTGTTGTCTACCATTGCCTTCATGCAAAGATTGTCAAAACTGAACAAACTCTGATGGTCAGAACTCTTCTAACAAATATTATAAATAAATAAGGGGGAATTGTCAGGGAGTGTTTGACGGGAGGATTCCTACATGCTGTCTCTCATGAGACCTTTGTCCCTCTTCAAAGGGAACAGCACGCTGCTCCCAGGGACTAGGTCATTGTGTGAGGCAGGCTTGGGTCTCCTTTAGTAAACATTCTCTTTAGGACAAAACTGCTTAGTCTGTTCCCCTTTCTTGAGATATGGATTGTCTCCTGACCTTGGAACTAACATTACCCCTTGTTCCCTTGGTAACAGTTGCTGTACGTTTGGTTTTCTGATCTCTATCATTCCCGAAAGAAGTTTCTTGTACCACAGCCTATATATAATCATAGAAAAATCATTAAAGCACCTTTGCTCCATCAGAGCTTCGGTCCCTGGGTCTTTTTTTGTCTCTCTCTCTCTTTCTCTCTTTTACTTTCTTATCATTGGCTCCATACCACCAGGTTCCGGTCCATTAAAGGACCCCAACAATTGGCGACCTATTTTACATATAGTAGTATATGCTTCCATGCTACTCTCTCCATTCACCCCACTCTCTCCTTCCCCCGTCCTCCCGTGTCCATAAGCCTGTGCTCTCTGTCTGCACCTCCACTGCTGCCCTGCAGACAGGCTCATTAGGACCATCTTTCTAGATTGCACATATGTATTAATATACAATATTTGCTTTTCTCTTTATGACTTACTTCACTCTGCATAATAGATTTTAGGTTCATCCACCTCATTAGAACTGACTAAAATGCGTTCCTTTTATGGCTAAGTAATATTCCATTGTATATATGTACCACAGTTTCTCTATCCATTCACTTGTCAATGGATATCTAGGTTGCTTCCATGCCCTAGCTATTGTAAATAGTGCTGCAATGAACAGTGGGGTACATGTGTTTTGTTTTGTTTTTTTTCAATTTTGGTGTGACCCTATAGCTAACCTGGTGAGTGATTCTCCCGTGTCTTACTTATCTCTTGGAGTGACATCACTGGCTCTTCAAAAGAAAGGCCTATGAACATGATAGCCTTATTATGTGTGGACCTCTACTCTTACCACACATTCATTTGTACAGATCAGTATTCATAAAATAAAGAACTTTGAGAAGGACTAGAATTGAGAACAAATCACCTAATTAATCTGTGTACATGAGTGTGCTTGTATGTGTCTGATCAGTCTTCACTGCTAGGTTAGGTACTGTAATGACTTTCTATGTTCTAGACGGGGATAATAGAAGAAGGTTATGATACTCTTGGTAGATCCCTTTATAGTATCATTATACCTTGTCTCTTTTATAACACTACCTCAGGAAACCTTTCTACTCATTAAATATCTTAAGTTTACATGCAGACACAGATAGAAATTGTTTCCTTATAATAAAACAACTGATTATGTACCGTGTGTATGTTCTTAAATGACGTTTCTTTTCAAGACCTCTGAATATCTGTGCTTGTCACAAGCGATACCACAGTATCTTTAAACTCAGGAAACATATCCTCCTTACTGAGAAGTACAGTTTACCCTTGAATAATGTGGAAGTTACGAATACTGACCACCACACAGTCAAATGTCCACATTTAACCTGACACCTGGTCTTCTGTATCCACGTTTCTGTATCTGAGGATTCAACCAACCGCAGATGGTGTAATACTCTAAGTATTTACCAAAAAATCTGCATATAAATGGACTCGTGAAGTTCACACATGTGTTGTGGAAGGGTCAACTTGTAATTCTGTATGAAGTTCAACGAAAAAAAACTAACTTTTTAAAGTCTAAGGTCAACCCCAGCAAGGTCCAGAACCCTGTCACCTGTAGAACCAGAGCACATTGCACAAACTTTATCCCTGAGTACAAGGCAGACACTATTTCAGTCTTCCTAAAAAAAGTCTTTAGTGTTTTGTTTTTTTTTTTTAAGGAAGGATTTTAAAAGCTCAGTGCACACAAAAACTAAACCATTAATATTCCACAACATAATACCAGGTGGACATAATTCCCTTGAGTGTTAATCCTATTGTGTGAAACTTTCATATAATTTTAATAGAACTGATTTTCTGCACATAAGGAAGCAAACATTTTTCTTTCCGATAGTAATGCCAGCCACTGATCACTAATACCATATTTTTCAAATTCAGCCTTTTTCGATCCTCTTTCATTGATTTTCCTGACTTAAGTGTAAGTCCCTTGCTTTCTGGCACAATAAAACCATCATCTGGGTAGTTTCTCAGAAACACACTCACACACTTGCTTTACTGAGTGCACATTTTTTTAAGGCAGGCGCCTTAAACTGAAATCACAGCCGTTCATGTTGCCACACGCCTACCTTCACACTGGTCTTTCGCTGCTGACAGCTGGTAGCCCTGCCCACAGGAACACCTGAAGGAGCCGTCGGTGTTTCTGCACTGCCCGTTCATGCACATCGTCCCTTGCTGACATTCATCAATATCTGTAAACACAAGGACAACTGCTTTACATTAAGTCTTATATCTAAACACCCATTAGCTCAAGTTTGAGACCCTAATCCAAGCTACTGCCCTCTAAGCCTTCCATTTCTAGGGTGGACTTTTACGGCATGACCCAAAACAACAGAAAATTTTCAATAAACATTAAAAAAAAAGTTCTGCCCCTATAATGCATTCTGGGGTTATTATTGCAAAACTAATAGTACTTCTGCTATGTGAGGCACTATACATTTTAATTTGAATCAGCCCACCAATGTTCTTCATATCAACCTCAGTGTGCTGGACTGTAGAAAAGAAATAATTACAAATAGATGATAAATTTATGGTGAAATAAAAGTGCGTTCACTACAACATCAAGCTCTTTGCCATGTCTCTCTCTCATACTCTGGATATAACACAAACATAATATGAAATATTTTACAGTTGATAAAGAAAGAATCTCAAGCACAAAATAATGGCTGTGAAACAGCTTGCAGACCTATGGAGTTTCAAGAAAGAAGGCAGAATTAAAGCTCTACCAAGAACTTTAGAAATCAAACCAGAATGGAGGCAGTTGTGGAGGGAAATAGACACTTCTACCATATTAGAAGAAGTTGGAAAAGTATAAGGTCAAACAGTTGTGTTAAAGGACACTGAGCTCATTTTCAAAGTAACAAGGAAAGCCAAGAGAAATGATCATGTTTTGATGACAGATGTTGGAAAGTCAAAGAGAAAGTGATGAGTGAGGAATATTTCAAAATACCTTGTGTAAACAAAAAGCTATTGACTGAGAAAGAACAGAATTCTTTATAAGTGTTTTAATCATGGAAATGAATTTACATAAACGAAGACGGGACTCATCAGTAACTTGAACACCTGAGGTTGAAGCAGCACTTATTTTCTAAATGCTTTTGTTTGGACATAAGGTTGATCCGATTTAACCGGGTAACTCTGTCTTGTCTTGTCTATGCAGATACAGCCTCAGAATGTCCTGCTGAGTAGCTACTCAGTTTGTGAGAGTTTATGATGATTAAAATGTGGTAGTACTGAACTTCACCACCTGTACCACAGGTTTGTTGTAAGAATTACTGGAGAGAGTGGATGAAAACACACCAGCCCTATACTCAGAGTGGGAGAAAGAAGTCCTAATCTAAAAAGGAAACCAGGTCCCAAAGATTAATGTCTGACTATTGCTTCCTTCTGAAAATATCCTATTATTTAATAAAATGCATATACAAGTTTTTGCCAGGAGAACTCAACCAGCTGCACAGTCCTTTTCCTTAGACATTACTGACAATTACCTGCTTCCTAAGCAAAGTTACATTTAACCTCCAATGAGGTATTATTAACCTTTTGAACTTTATCCTGATATAAGCAAGGTGAGTTAGGTTATCCCGCGTAAACTGAGAAAGCTCACATTGACTATTAATGTATTCAGAGTTCAGGAATTGTTTCTGATTTAATTTCTTCTAGCAATTAGTTTACCAGAAACTTCTGTTTCACTTCTTGTGCAATCATTCCCTTCTGTTTGTATATTATTCCTAGCTGTCAACCATTGACTACCAACAGAGAAATTAAAAGAATTTTGCCTTGCAAATGATTCAACACCTTTCCAAAACTCTCAGTCTACTGGCTTTTCGAGTGGTCATCAGCAAAGAAGGGCCCAACATCATATTTTCTTTCAGCATATTTTATAAAATACTTGAGACATCAGTTCAAGAATTTAAGACCAACAAAAGCTCATGTAGTTGGCTGGATCTCATGTAATGTCTGACAACATTTTTAGTGCTTTGGCCTCTTTCTGACTTTCTCAAAGAAGATGACAAACTAAGCATTCCCATGTGACAATGTCTGCCCCAAGAACATACCCTCCATTCCAAGTACTGTCAGGATACACCAGACATCCTACATAAGTTACTCATTTATGTTGGGAAGACTGTCACAAGCAATTCATTATAATTAATGATATACACATTTGGAATAACTCCAGGCAACTCTGTTATCTTGAATAAGGTGATCTCTGGGTCTTTAAAAGGACCAAGGGGAACAAAGGCCGCATGATTCTATGCATTTAAGAAAAAAAAAGCATCTTTTTCTTTATTGATTGAGAGATAAAGTTTCTATACAAAAGAACACTTTTCAATAAAATAGGCATGTGGGACAAATGTCTTCTCTTTCTTGTGCCAAGGGATGAATAGAGAATATTATATTTCATAAAAGGTATTTTTCTTTGAAGGACTTTTTGCACATAATTCCTGGTAGGAGTTAAAATAGAGGCTATCTCTAGTTATTTATACATTTAGGACATATACCAGCAAGGTGTACAAAGAGATGCAGAGATACAAATACAAAAAGATATAAACAAGTAATGGATTAATACTGGCTTGGCTAAAAAGTTTGTTCAGGTTTTTCTGTAACATCTTAAGAAAATCCAAATGAACATGTTGGCCAATCCAATACGTTAGATAATGTATTAATATTTACCACCTGAAAAGAGTTAGTGAGGTGAAGACACTGGTAATAGTGAGGACTATCAACAGAGTGAAACTGGCAGTTACTGCAGTGCTGGAAAACAGACTTATGTTCTGAGTAGAACATAATCTGTAAGTTAATGTCATTTGGGAAAGATTAGAAAATAAAGAGAAAGGATGTCATACAATTTATTATTGTGAAAAGGAAGGACTTTGGGGAGTAAGAAACGCAACTAGTGCGTAACGCAGGTTTCTCAAGCAGGTGATGGGGACCTTGCCTGATCTTATCCCAGGTTGTAATGGAAAGACACCAGGAAAATGAGAGTAGAGGGCAAGCTTAAGTGGCAAGTGGAGAAAACAGTTCTTTCCCACCTCCAAGCTTTCATATGTGCTGCTTCCTCTGCCTACTAAGGTTCTCCGCTCTGCACTCAATATTTTAAGACCAAGTTCAAATAGCAACACCTCTGTAAAGCCTTCTCAGAAGCATGCATGTAGAATTAGTCACACACTTCCCGGCTGCAACAGAACTTTGTACATGCCTATTATTTGGTGAATAACAACATCCACCACAGAATGTCATGCTCTGCCTCTGCCTTCTCTCGTCTTCCATGTATTACCTCCATATTTCTCCAATATCTCGTTATCCTATTATCTCACACAATCCTCACATCAACCCTCCTAGGTACCATTACTGCTACCTTCCTGCAGGTGAGCAAGTAAGGCTTGGTGAAATGAGATTACTCATCCATGCTCACACCACTCCAGACTATCCAAACTAGAATATGATATACTACCTTTAAAAAAATCCAAAAACTAAACTCCAGACTTATTTGGATTTCACCTGTTTTTCCATTCAGGTCCTCTTTCTATTCCAGGATCCTATCCAGGGGACCACATCATATTCAGGTGTCTTATCTCCCAGTCCTTCCTTATTTTAACAATCTTAATTGCCTTGAGGATATGGGCCAGAAATCCATAATATGTCCCCAATTTGGACTCGCCTCATGTTTTTCTCATGATTAAGACTGGAGTAAGAGGGTTTTGGAAGAAGAGTACAAAGGTAAAGTGTCCTGGTCCTCACATAACGTCAGGAGTACATGACATTCACGTGACATCACTGATGACTTAACTTCCATCACTTAGTACTTTATGAACTCTAGTTAGCTGTTGCAGGTATGCATCTCTTTCAATGAATAATACATCTTTGAGAGATTATAGTCTCTTGGTAACAGATGCAGTGCCTTGAATGCATTGGTTCTTTGATACACTTGACAGGAAGGATGGATAGAAGCATCAGCCCAGCACAGTGTCCCAGAGACTGGAAAATACAAGTGTTCCTAGGGGGTGGTATCAATTGATGGTGTGAATTCTAGGGTGGTAGGGAGACAGATTAGAGAGGAGCAGGCTCATCTGGGATGGTAATGCCAGGAGAAAGAAGGTGGTCATGAGTCATTCATTCAACATGTATTAACTCTGCATTTTCCCTCTAGAGCGTCTAATTCCCAGATTTTTGAGATGGCATGATTTGGGGAAACCTGAGATTGTTTTTCCAAGGTTGTACAGAGGATCATTGGAAGAGCCAGGATTTAGGCCAGTAATGAGTAAAAAGATGGGTGTGCCAGCCAGGATAATCATGGGTCAAAATAAGCACAGAATACTCTCAGGGCAGTTGTGACATCAATTTGGATGGGTCATGGGTCAGAGAATGCAAGTTGAAGAAAGTAGTGGTGACAAATATAGAATATGAAGTGGGCACAGATTAGAAGCATTTCTATGAGTAAGATGAAAAGAAATAGGCAGATCAACAAGAGAAAGTAACATGACAGGATATGGCAATAAACCAGATACAATAATCAAATAAAGACTAATAACGGCTAATAATGGCTTCTAACACTGAGACCTTTAGTCACCATTAGCCCTGTGTATGAGGAAGCTTTTCTTCCATCAAACACCCAGAATACCTTTCAAGGGATTCTCAAGTTTAACTTTTTCTGAGGCGATGCTTGGCAGAAGAGATGTAGTCAGAAGGCAAGCTGTGGATGTGGGAAAGCACCAGGAGAAAAGGGAGCTGTGTTGGCTGTCTATGCTCTCCTGGGAGTGGCTAGTACTCTGCTGTGTGAAAGGAACAAGGCACCAAAAACTCAAATGTCTATGAACTCCCTACTGCAAGTGGGAGACGCTTCCGTTCTTACAGGTCAATAGTGGGGTATCTGTTTACTGCTTCCCTACCACAGTGAAAAATTAATTACCACCCGAGACCCTCACTTTCATTGAGACAGCAAAGAAAAAAAAAAAGGTTCACTTATTTCCTCTTCCTTCCTTTGAAAGAGCATCCTTTTAAGTATAAAAGTGATGGAAGAAAGCAGAAAGGAAACAAATAAACCACAGAGAAAATGAAAACTTCTTACAAATTACTTAAAAAATTAGAGAAACCATGGGCAAATTACACTAATATTCTAGAGGAAAGTGTATATGTTAAATATATACACTTACATGTATATATATCTTATATATAAAGTGTTCATATACACTGACTTAAAAACTTGACTAATGGGAAAACATATTAACAAATACACAAAAGAGGAAATATAAATGCTTAACAAACACATGATTAAGTATTTAATAATAAGTGTTCACACATTTTAAAGTTAGAAAGTAGTGTTCTATTGAAATAGTTAAACACAGAGCACTTTGCCCACTTATTCCACCTTTACAAAATCTGAAGAACAGAATGAAAATGCAAAAACAGCAACACACTGGAATATTACACTGCCTTTAAAACTAATGTCTGAAACGAGTTATTAATGAAATGAAAGATGCTCATGATATACTATTAAATAACAGAAAGCAAGACTGAAAATTGGACACAGTACATAATCTTAATGATACAAAACACCCTTGAGATATGAATATCCACAAATGAGGCTGAGAGATTATCTGTTTTACCTTTTGGCATTTGCTACATTTTCTATAGCAAATGCATTTTTAATAGCAATGTTATTGAAATAAAAAAGTATGTATCACATAATTTATCTATTTAAAGTGTATGATTCAATAGTTTTCAGTATATTCACAGAGTTGTGGAACTGTTTTTACAACTAGAAAAAACCAAGTAGATCTGTAGTTTATAGATGTTCTCAAAAAATCCACTGTTTTTCTCTATGTAAATAGATAGGAATTTAACCACCATGAGGATTCACTTTCAGAGGCCAACCAACATGTGCTCTAGGAAGCTCAGTTAAATGAACGACAAGTAGTATGGTTTCCTTTCTTAAGGCTAGTTACGCTAACATGTTTTCGAGTGTAGTTCAAATAAGATGAGAAATCTGATCCCAGTATTTACCTTTACAGTGCTTGTGGTCTGGAGTTGGGCTGTAGCCCTTATGGCATGAGCACATGTAGGATCCTTCAAGGTTGGAGCAAGTACCATTTGTGCAGATCTTTGGTTCCAGGCATTCATCCACATCTTAAAGAATGCGGCATAATGGAAAAGAGAGGGAGAAAAAAGAAATAAAACATGAATAAATTTGAATGTGGTTAGAAATGGAAACAGTGGGTCTTCAAAAGAGGGGCAGATTCTTTAAGATAAGCTTTCAAATTAGCTCTTTAGGAGGGAAAGAAGCTCTGGTATGAGGTGCACGTATAATGGTTTCGTGGCTTTATTTACTTTCTGCAAAATAACCCTAAAAAGGAACCAAACATGCTCTATGAATAAATTCAGTGGAAGGCTTATTATGGAAGAGAGGGAGGAAGAGAGGATAGCTGTAGAGCAGCATCCCCTACAAGATAAAATATTCCAAAGAATCACAGATGTGTGGAGGTCTAGTTAGGGAACTGATGAATTTCAGTAGAATGTGAGGGGTCACTGAAGCAAGATACATGACTCATGACTCTGGGAAACCATGGGAAAATCTGCAACAGGTGGAAAAAAATATTTCCAAAATTCTAAGATGGCATTGGATCTGATTTTAAAATAATCTAGGGGACAAACAAAATAAGACTCTTGGGTGGTCTGAAGGTGGAGTATAGGCAGAAAAGGCAGATAAAGCAATAGTAGCTACTGTTTATCAAGCACTTACTGTCTGAAGTCAGTGAAGGCTTTACATATACTCTCTCGCTTAATGCTAACAAAATCCACATGGGCTAACCGTTCACAGAGGAAGGACCTGAGATTTAGAGTTCAAAGCTTGTCCAAGGCCACATAGTTAGAAATTGATGGATCAGATTTGAACCCAGTCAGCCTAACTCCAAAGACCATCTTTTAAACCTGACTATAAGGTTCTGTCATAGGCAAAGTTAAATCTAGAGATGGAAACAGTTGAAGAGAGAAAGTATGACTTCGTTTTTATTATTTGCTAACACAGCATTATATCAATAATTATTAACTAATCATTCACTGGTCTCATTCAACAAACATTCGTTAAGCTCCTACTAGAATACTGTTAATTCAAAAGGAAAAATCTGAGTTCTATGCCCCATCTGAATGCCCCAGGGTAAGTTCACTGTATATTGCAGTAAGAAGGCATATAATGAGCATAAACAACCAAAAATTGAAAGAAAAACTTTAACTTTAAATAAAAAAAAACATTAAATAAAAAAAAACTTTAACCCAAATACACAAAGCATCACAATTTATGCTTAATTTTAGAATGGCCTGGAGACAGGAACGGCAACTTACTCCAGTATTCTTGACTGGAGAATTCCATCAATAGAAGAGCCTGGTGGGTACAGTCCATGGGGTCACAGAGAGTCAGACACAACTGAGTGACTAACACTTTACAATGGTCTATAACTTAATCAAGGTCTTTTATACATAAAGCAGAAAACAGTAGAAAGGGAAAGGCTCCTGATTATATCCATTTCATTTCACGATGCTCACCACAAAAGCAATACAGCTTTCCACTTCAGTATTAACAGAGAATCATGAACACATTAACAGAGACCTAGTTTTACATCAGCGACCATTCATTTGCATTGTAATTCATTAAAACTAAATCTTTCTTATTATGGAATTCAGAAATAGAGAATTATCCATAATTACCATTAATCAAATAACGCACAGGGACATCTTGTGTGAGTGCACCATATGCATACTGAAAACAGCCAAGTAACTGACACTGCCTAGGTATTCTACTGCACTTTCACAATATCACTAATTATGGTAAAGTGACCCTAACTCCATGGCAAATAGGAATATCACTTTCAAACTGACCCATTATCCATCCTTTCTTTGGTTGTAGGAGTCCACTCTCGTAAACACTTAGTGCAAACTACTTAAAAGAAGCAGCCAAAGATTGGAGCCAAAATAAATAAAGGGAAAGAATGAACTTAGATACTAGGCATGGAAATTCCAACAGCAATGTGAAAATGTCATGTCTAGGATCTGGTTTGATTTCAAAAATGTTAAGCTGAAAATTGTATGAACTGCTCTCTTTAATCATACATGCACCAGAGACCGCAGAATATAAGAGTAAAATTAATTTCTAAGACCATATTTTTCTCTTGAAGCAAATTAACAGGCATTGCTGATTACCATTCACGAGATACTTAAATAAATTCTATTTTGCCAGGCTACTACCGTGATTAACGATGAACCAGAATGCTCTGAAATATCTAGGACAGCCTGATGTGTTTATTTCCTTCTTTACTTTCCACAGTCATAACTGCATGGAATCAGAATCCTGTAGATTGAATAGTTTGAACAGTTTGAATTGAATAAGTACATAAGCTTAGTGGCACTTATGCTCTTAAGGAAACAAATGGTATATAGTAAAATATCATTAAAAATTCTTTGAGTTAGAATCAAAAGACAGATACCTCCAGCTATAAAATAAGTCAGTCATGGGGATGTAATGTTCAGCACAGTGGCCATAGTTAATAACACTGAATTGCATACTTGAAAGTTGCCAAAAGAATACAGTTGGCCCTTGAAGAACATGGGTTTGATTTACATGAGTCCACTTACACACAGACTTTTTTTTCTGCAGAAAATACTACAGTACTACACAATCTGCAGTTGGGAGCAACCGTGGATACAGGAGGTGAACTATAAGTTACATGTAGATTTTCAGCAGCACAGAGGGTTGGTGCCCCTAATGCCCACATTGTTCAAGGGTCAACTAGGGGTCTTAAAAGTCCTCATCACAAGAAAAAAAAAATGAAACTATGTATGGTGATGGATATTAACTACACTTATTATGGTGATCACTTTGCAATGTATACAAATATTGACTCATTTTGTACACCTGACATATAATATTCTCTGTCAATTATACTTCAATCTTAAAAAAACAACATATGGAAGGAAGGTGTCCAAGATGGAGCCTCATTTGGTGGATGTAAAAGGAATGAAATAAACTCAGTTTTGTATCTTTAGCCAGACCTCTCTCCTTAACTGCTCATCCCCACACTTTGTTGGTTAGTCTACTAGGACATCTCTATTTGATGTCAGTCAGGCACCTCTGAGTCCTCATGGCCGAAACATCTTTCTCTTGCCTTCTCTCTATGCTGTCTCCCAGGTCAATACAGGTTACCCCTATCCACTGAAGCACACAAATCAGAAACTTGGGAGTCATCCTTACTAGATTCCTTCCTCTCTTTCTTTCCCCACATTCAATTTACTACAAAGTCACAGAAATTCTACTACCCAAATCTCTCTCAAATACACCCAACTTTACTTCATTTTTACCACTACCATTCTCTCATATGGGTTACTGGCATAGTCTTTTATCTATTTAAAATCTTGCCCTATCAAATCCATTATCCAGCCTGCAGCCAGAGCAATCTTTCTAAAACACAAATCTGGCCAGTGATGTTGTTCCTCTACTTTAAAAACTTTCAACAGTTTCCAGTGTTCATCAGTTTAGTCAAGGATACAAACTTGTGGGGCCCTGAGTGGTACCAATAGAAGGTCAGGTTCCCATAGTTCCTACCTCTGACCCTTGAGAGAACTAATGCCATGGGAAACAAGGTGGTCATATCCACCCTACTGTCCATCACCGATCATCCACCTCTTACCCCTACATCAGAGGAAGATGGTTGTATCTTTGTTTTCTATATTGGAGCTCAAAATTCATTCTAGCATTACAGTCCTATAGACAAGCCATATCACCCAACTTCTTACACAAATACATAATGAATTCAAAAAGGAAACTGTCCATAGAAAAATGGGTTACAAATTCAAAAACCAATTTACCAGTGGGACCTGGGGACACAATCTGGCACTTGCCATTCAATAAATTAATTAAACCTCCCACAGCAAGGAAATTGCCAGGAGTTATGAATCCACCTCACTATACTATCATCCAATCTGAATTGATCCTTCTTGTCTACAATACCTTTGTATATCTCTCACAAATGCCTGCTGAAGACTAGATATTCCATGAATGCAGGATTTCCTGATCTCCTTCCCTAATAACCCTATCAGAAGAGGCAGTCAGGACAGTCTGGCATAATTTGTGCCCTTAGTGAACCCTGGCTAATTCTTATGATCATCACATCCTTTAAAAAATGTTTCACTTCATCATTGAAATCCTCCAGTCTACAGTTCTTTGTCAAGATCAACATGAAGTTCAATGGTCATTAGTTCCTGAACTCCACCTTCTTTCTCCTTTGGGGAAAATGAGGACATTAATCTCTCTCTAGCTTCCTGGCAACTTTCCATCCTCCACAGTTTCCCAAAGATGATTCCCAGCTGGCCCGCAATCCCACCTGCAAATTCTCTCATTGCCTTGAGAGGTAGTTCATCTGGGTCAGGAAGCCTTTAGAAATTTCCCTTTCTAGGATTCTGGGAACACACCAGTCTGCATGAAGCCCCTCCCTCATGGGCAGGACCTGGAAGGTGCTGAGGACATCCAGGGGCCACCTTCCCACGAGTCAGCCCATGGCGGTGTGCCCCGCTTCACTCCACCTAGCAGTTCCTTGAAGTTGGTTAGAATTGGGTCCAGGGCAAGAGTTTACCTGCCTTGCTTCATTTCCTTTCAAAGAGTAAAGGAAAGATTTACTTCAAAGATTGACAAGGTGAGGGTGGGATGTTTCAAAAGAACAGCATGTATACTATCTATGGTGAAACAGATCACCAGCCCAGGTGGGATGCATGAGACAAGTGCTCGGGCCTGGTACACTGGGAAGACCCAGAGGAATCGAGTGGAGAGGGAGGTGGGAGGGGGGATCGGGATGGGGAATAAGTGTAAATCTATGGCTGATTCATATCAATGTATGACAAAACCCACTGAAATGTTGTGAAGTAATTAGCCTCCAACTAATAAAAAAATTAAAAAAAAAAAAAAAAGATTGACAAGGTGAACCAGTCATTTTTCTGAGACCATTCAGCCTCATTTAATTCCTTAATGACCAAGAGACTTCCATGAGTGAGCACCATTTGCTATGGGATGAAAAGTCTTATTCCATCACCACAACTACATGAAAATATAGGATTACTCCCAAGGCAAACATTACTTCAATTATCCCTCAACTATTCTTCACACATCATCTTTATACTAAAGATGATGGGAGAACACATTTGACAGAAAAGCAAGCATGGTGAAAATGAAAGACAGACTCTGGTTAGGCCAGTGCAATGACATCCCCACCGCCCCGCTTCACTGGCATTTGAGGTATAGAGTAAGTCCTTAGGATCTCACCCTCTGTCAATTCTGACCAAATTTTAAAATGTGCAGTAACAGAGCTGTCAACGAAAATATATTGTCTGTTCCTCAAAGACTCACCACGGCTTTTTTGGAACTGGAAAACAGCCAATGCTGTGTGCATGCCAGATGAAGATCGGAAGATCTCAGAAAATCGATCCACTGATTTCAGCACATCACTGGCTTCTTGCCTCGGCTTTACAAAAGATCATTTTGTTTTCCAGCAAAACTCATCTGGGCTACCTTGGTCGAGTCTGCCATCTCAGACTCTCAAGCCAAAACTACTGCTGCCTGCAAGGGACGATTCCAGTTCCCATGGATCTTTCCTATGAACTTTAATTGTCCTTACTATCTTAATCATATTGCTTTGTCCTGATTTTCTTGGGTGTACATGAGAGGTGCATGAGCTATTACATAAAACAAAACAATATTAGCTTTGATGCTAAAAGATGGGGGGTCATGTCCTAGCTCTGCCATTTATTACCTATGATGGGGAGCTACCCCATTAACCTACTTGAGAATCAATTTCTGTACCACAGGTAACTGTAAACTATTAACATATAAAGTTATTACAATATACATAAATTATAATAACATATACAGAAATCCGGAGAAGGCAATGGCACCCCACTCCAGTACTCTTGCCTGGAAAATCCCATGGATGGAGGAGCCTGATAAGCTGCAGCCCATGGGGTCATGAAGAGTCAGACACAACTGATTGACTTCACTTTCACTTTTACGCATTGGAGAAGGAAATGGCAACCCACTCCAGTGTTCTTGCCTGGAGAATCCCAGAGACGGGGGAGCCTGGTGGGCTGCCGTCTATGGGGTCGCACAGAGCCGGACATGACTGAAGTGACTTAGCAGCAGCAGCAGTATACAGAAATTATTACAATAACTAGTATTCCCACACAGGCATAGTTCCCGCCTTCAAAAGCAGTTTTGGGGGTTTTCCGTTGAGATATAACTGACATTAAAACGATATGTAAGTTAAGCACCAAGGATATAATGGGCAACATAGGGAAATACAGCCATTATTTCATAAAACCTTTAAATGGAGGATAATCTTTAAAAATACTAAATCATTATGTTGTCATGTGAAACTAATATAATACTGTGAATCAACTATGAAGTGAAGTCAAAGTGAACTGAAAGTCACTCAGTCGTGTCCAACTCTTTGCGACCCTATGGACTATAGAGTCTGTGGCATTCTTCAGGCCAGGATACTGAAGTGGGTAGCCTTTCCCTTCTCAAAGGGATCTTCCCAACCCAAGGATGGAACCCAGGTCTCCTGCATTGCAGGAGGATTCTTTACCAGCTGAGCCACAAGGGAAGCTGTAAATCAACTATACTTCAATAAAAGACAATGCTGTGCAAGCTTAAGGAATGATTTGACATACCTATCTCAAAATTATTAACATTTACTGGAGTATTACTAACAGTTCTATTATGTCACACAATTATCATTTCTTTCCTGATGAAGATGATTAAGTTCTAATCTCTTAGCAACTTTGAGATTTCTAATTCAGTACTGTTGATTATCATCATTAAGCTGTGCATTCCATTTCCAGGGCTTACCTACTAGTTGCAAGTCTGTACCCTTTAATAAACATCTCCCCAACTTCTCTACCCTCACATCCTTGTAACCACCATCCTACCTTGTTATGTTTTGCTTCTTTACAACTTCACATCTTCTCTGGCATCTAACAGATCTTGTAGGCAGTGTGTGCTCTGTTGTCAGTCATGTCCCAACTCTTTGTGACCTTATGGACTACAGCCTGCTAGGCTCCTCTATCCATGGGATTTTCCAGGCAAGGGGAGTGGGCTGCCATATTCTTCTCCAGAGGATCTTCCTGACCCAGAAATCAAACCCTCATCACATGCATTGGCAGGTAGACTCCTTATCACTGAGCCACTTGGGAAGCCCATATGAAGGCAGGTGCTCTACTAAACTATTTATTGACTGATTAGAAGATTCCTTTAGCACATAATGACTCAAGGATAAGACTGATACTTGCACATTATCTACAAAAGGTAGACCTTGAGCTCAGTTGCCATCTGATATAAGAATAAAAGTAGGACTAAAGTCTTCAATTTCATTTAAGTCTATGAATATCATATATTCCATAAAGGTTAACAGTGAATTGTAAAATCTGAAAAGAAATCCTAGGGTGAAAAGAACTCCCAGAACAAGGAGCTCTCCATATCTATCCTGCAAGTTTTCTGTACCTGGTTTTGGCTAAGATTGCAGCTAGCCAGTTGTCAAGTGGTTTGAATGATATGAAGTTCTTCAAATGCTGAAGACCTACTACATTTACAAAACTCAAATGGGAGTCATAAAGTCATCATGAACTTAATTATGGCCGACAAAGAAGGATTACTTTGATTAAAATCTCAGCAATTTGTGTTCCCGGGTCACACATGGTTTGTCACAAACTCAACTATAAAGCAAGGTAATAAACTCAAAAAAGGCTAGCTGACACATCTACCAGGTGATAGATACTGTATTTTGTGAAGGTGAGCAAAGAAAATGAAGCCAAAGAAAGATGTTAGAACTGTAGAAGTGGAAACATTTGTTAGGAATGATTAATCTCCCTGCAGAGAAACCTTGTGATTCTCAAGAAGTATATTTCAGCAAAACAAAAATGCTCAGAAGTTGAAAGAAAGCTAAGATGAATTAAATGTATAAGAGAAAGCTTCTATGACAGAAACTCTATGAGATGCGCTTAAAGAAAGCCTAAGAAAAGATAATTATCCACAGAACTCTGACATATAATTTACTTTAACAGATATCAGTTATTATTCCATTCCCTCTCTGTCAGGACAATGGAAATAAAACAAAGGCAACAGGGTTGGAGAAGAAGAATGATAACATTTCTTGTGTTAGTTGTTCAGTCATGTCCAATTCTTTGTGACCCCACAGAGTGTAGCCCACCAGGCTCCTCTGTCCATGGAAGTCTCCAGGTAAGAATACAGCTGGAGTGGATAGCCATTCCCTTGTCCAAGGGATCTTCCCGATCCAAGGACTGAACCCAGGTCTCCCACATTGCAGGCAGATTCTTTACCATCTGAGGCACCAGGGAAGCCCCATATTACACTTAATTCTGATAATAAACCCTATGAAGAAAATACTTCAATTCCCATTTTACAGATATTAAAACTAAGCTTCAGAAAGGTCATATAGCCCAAATCTGCTCAAATTCAGGGAAACATGATCTATATACCAGAGTTTCTGAATATACCTTTAAACAATCAAATGTTAGACAAATTTCCTTTGGGAGATGGCTCTAGTCAGGTTTGAATCAGGCTAGTTTAGCTTTCCTGAGACAAGCAAAACATGTAAATTGAGGACTTGACACATTGGCTTCTTTCAAGAAAGATTCTGATTGAAAGCAGCCAGAGAGAACTGGCCAGAACTCAAGGTGATGAAATAATTCTAAGAGGTGGGGATCACATGGGCAATAGCTCCAGGCTGAATGTGAGGTCCAATGAATACAGTGCTAAATGATGAAAGTGGCTCTCAAGAGAGCACCAAAATCCACAACTTGAAAGAAGAAGCTTCATTAACAGAGGAGCCAACAAAGGTTGCCAAAAATGCACTGAGGGACAGATATTTTGAAAGTGCACAATAAACTATTGAGAACGAAGGATCATATGCCCTGAACTAAACATAGCAGGCATTGCCTGGGGGTTCATGGTAGGAAAAAGGATGAACCCTCAGACAACACCTGCTAACATTTTACTTGTTTCTGCACCAAACAACTCCTGCTCTAATTCATAAATCAAGGAGCAGCATCAAATAGTAAGATCCAGTATACATGGCATGAATACAAAAAGGCCATTAACAGTTTCAGTAAGTTCACCATTTAGTTAGCAAAAGCAGCAGAAAGTGTAACTAACTGGCATTAAATCCCTGTAGAATAGAAGGGTCAAAATGGTCATTCTTAATTCTTAATGAAACTGTTTAACAGAAAAAAGAGCCAAATGGACATCAAGATCAATGAGTTTTAAATATATATATATAAGCATAATGTCAAAGAAAGTATTACTCTGTACAACAATGTCTAGGTTTAATTATAATAACTTAAAAATATGCTGTGAAAGGAGAGTGGTAGAAAAAGAAGGTTACTAAGATCTACAGAACAGCCCTGCAAGGTAGAGACTGTCATCTCTCCAGATGAAAACTAACAAATGCCCTGTGTAGGACTTTTCTCCAAACAATGAGATTTAGGAATTTTTTTTTTTCAGTCTTTCATGTTCTCATACATTAAAAATTGAAGGAAAAAGTCTCATCAATGTACCCTAAGGTGTCTATACTAAAAGGATAGCTGCTGCTGCTAAGTCGCTTCAGTCATGTCCGACTCTGTGCGACCCCATAGACGACAGCCCACCAGCCTCCCCTGTCCCTCGGATTCTCCAGGCAAGAAGGATAGAGGACGCCTCAAACTAGTCACATTTAATGGTTAGACACAAGAACAGTTGAACAGCAAGGAACACTTGGTAAATCATTTATCATGTGATGCTTCCCCTGACCTCCATAGAAGCTCTAACATTCCCTAATCCCTTAGGCTGCTTTTTCCTTCATAGGACTCATCACCCCTGACATACCCTATACTCTACTTTTTCCCTTGTGAGCTCTAGAGTCTAAGTGCAATGAAGGGAGGAAATTTATTTTGTCCACTCTCAACCCCCAGGGTCTAAAACAAAATACTTGACACATAGTAGGAATACAGTATTCAATGATGAAAGTGGCAAATAGAGAAAAAATATAGGTCAGGTTGTGTTATGGATGAGCTCAACTCAAAGACAAGCTTAGGTAGGACTACACCCTCTGAAAAGTTTAGAGTACCAGAAGTACAAAGATGAGAAATAAAATGAATAAAGGAACAAAGCCAAAAAGATATGATGGGGTATTCATGAGCATTGTCAGAGTGCTGCAGAAAAATCCAATCCATTCATTGGCTCAATCTGAACAGAAAGGTATCCTGCAATATCTGCTTTTTGTCACATTCAACTTTCACATTTGAAAGCTCAGCTGCCATAAAATATTAAGATGGGAAAATCCATTTTGGTACAATCTGCAAAGGCCCATAGGAGAAATTTACAAAAACTGCAAGTTCAAAATGAGCAATGGATGGCACTGCAATTACATCACAGACAAGAAGCTTGATCAACAGATGACATAGAACCTAAAACTCTACCCAAAGCAGAAGGAAAAAAAGCACATGGCCTATTTGTAATGGGAAATGTGTGACCTTAGTTAGCAATGCAAAACTGCTTGGCCAAGTGGCCAAGTGTGTAATTGGGGTGAGTAACACGGTGACCTAATAGCTTTGCTTATGAGTCTGCTAATCTGGTTGGCAAAGTGAAATGGCTGCTAAATGAGGTGATTTGTTTCTGTCACTCAACTGGAGCAGCGTGGTCACGATCAGATTGATTGCACACATCTAGGTGTAAGAACTCATATATTATTATTCCCCAACCTGGATCCATGCATTTACACTGAAGAGCAATCACTTGCCAATTTGGTCAGTCACGTTCCATTAGTAAATTCATGAATCAGGGCTGTGTTTATGCCATGGTTGTGAATTTTAGTTACTTAAGGTAAAGTTCAGGCTCTACTTTTGGATTATAATATGCACTGGTATGTGAAAATGAGTACAAGAATGGAACCTTGATAGGCAACTATGAAATTTATGCCAAATGGGAAAATTAAAACCACATGCACTTTCTGACCAGCACTGATTATATAAACAAAAGCTTATCAAATAGGCAAGTAATAAACAACAACAAAAAAAAACCCCTGCTTCCCAAAGATCAATATCTCATAAGTCTACTGATAGAGACCCTTGGGAATGGGCATAAGCTTGAAGGCAGAGGGCCATCTGCACCTGGTCCAGGGGCTCAGCTCATGCTGCCTCGTGAGGAGTCCAAAGCATTGAAAGTGCACATGCTTCTGCCAAATCTACCTATCCCATCTCCTCTAACACACCCACACATCTCCTCAGAGATGTATGAATAAAGACCAACATTTTTAATAGGACCAAGAGGGTCTGGCATGGTCTTTCCCCTCATGGTCTTCCCCCTGAAGCAAATCTTCCCTGGTACTCTGTCTTACAACCACACTAGCTCTTCAGCCTCTGGAACATGATCTGCTTCCTCCGTCCATGAGCTCCTAGCACATACCAAATGTCCAAAATGATCTTCCTTCCATACGCTTCCCCAGACAAAGCCCTGGTTAAACCTCAACTCAAGACTTTTCCTTGAGGCAACTCATTCTATCATATACTCTTGTAACATCAAAGAACCCTCTTTCCTAACACATGTCTCTTTTGCACAACAAAAGAAACTATAAGCAAGGTGAAAAGACAACCCTCAGAATGGGAGAAAATAATAGCAAATGAAACAACTAACAGAGAATGAATCTCCAAAACATACAGTCACATAGTTCAATACCAGTAAAACAAACAACCCAATCAAAGAGTGGGCAAAAGACCTAAATGGACATTTCTCCAAAGAAAACATACAGATGGCTAATAAACACATGAAAAGATACTCAACATCACTCATTATTAGAGAAATGCAAATCAAAACCACAACGAGGTATCATCTCACACCAGTCAGAATGGCCATCATCAGAAAGTCTACAAACAATAAATGCTGAAGAGGGTGTGGAGAATAGGAAACCCTTTTACACTGTTAGGGATGCAAACTGGTACAGCCACCATGGAGAACAGTGTGGAGACTCCTTGAAAAACTGGGAATACAACTGCCATACAACCCAGCAATCTCACTGCTGGGCACACACTCCGAGGAAACCAGAACTGAAAAAGACACATGTACCCCATGTTCATTGCAGCACTATTTACACAGCTAGGACACGGAAGCAACCTAGATGTCCATCAGCAGATGAGTGGATAAGGAAGTTGTGGTATATACACACAATGGAATATTACTCAGCTATAAAAAGGAATCTTGCCTGGAAAATCCCCATGGATAGAGGAGCCTGGTGGGCTACAGTCCATGTAGTCACAAAGAGTTGGACACAACTGAATGACCAAGTACATAAAAAGGAATGCATTTGAGTCAGTTCTAATGAGGTGGATGAACCTGGAGACTATTATACAGAGTGCAATAAGTAAGAAAGACAGACAAATACTGTATATTAACTCATATATATGGGATGTAGAAAGATGGTACTGACAATCCCACATGCAAGGCAGCAAAGGAGACACAAAGAACAGACTTTTGGACTCAGAGGGAGAAGGAGAGGGTGGAATGATTTGAGAGAATAGCACTGAAACATATACATTACCGTATGTAAAGCAGATGACCAGAGCAAGTTTGATGCATGAAGCAGGGCACCCAAAGCTGCTGCTCTGGGACAACATAAAGGGATAGCGTGAGGAGGGAGGCAGGAGGAGGATTCAGGATGCAGAGGGGGGACACATGTATTCCTCTGGCTGATTCATGTTGATATATGGCAAAAACCATCACAAAATTATAAAGCAATTATCCTCCAATTAAAATAAATAAATTAATTTTAAAATAAAAATAATTAAAAACAAACAAAAGAAGAAGGTACTTTGTTTGGTTCCTCAGTGTATCCCAGCACTGAGTACCACTCTGTATGTAAGTAAAGTGAAAGTCGCTCAGTCGTGTCCAACTCTTTGCAATCCCATGGACTGTAAAGTCCATGGAATTCTCCTGGCCAGAACACTGGAGTGGATAGCCTTTGCCTTCTCCAGGGAATCTTTCCAACCCAGAGATCGAACCCAGGTCTCCCATACTGCAGGCAGATTCTTTACCAGCTAAGCCACAAGGGAGGCCTAAGAACACTGGAGTGGGTAAACTATCCCTTCTCCAGGGCATCTTCCCAACCCAGGAATCAAACTGGGGTCTCCTGCATTGCAGGCAGATTCTTTACGAACTGAGCTATCAGGGAAGCCCACCACTCCATGTATAGACAGTGAATTATACAGTATTTGAGAAGGAAAGAAAGAAGACAGGAAGGATGGGAAAGTTTAACCCACACTGTCAGCATGTGGCATGGGGTGGGAAAGAGTTCAGCTTTTGTGAAAAAGATCACACGGTAAACAGAAAGGTAAACAAAGGAAAACCATTAAGGGGGAAAGCTGACTAGAGCACAAATAATCAGGAGCAGAGCAGAGTCGTTACCTTCCTCAGTGCCTTGAGGAGGCGGTACTCAGTATTCATTAAATACTTGAGTGAATGAATAAATGAACCAAATATAAGCGGTTGCTGTAGTTCAGCCATGTCCGACTCTTTGCCACCCCATGGACTGCGGCATACCAGGCTCCTCTGGCCTCCACCATGTCCTGGAGTTTGCTCAGATTCGTGTCCATTGAGTCAGTGATGCCATCCAGCCATCTTATCCTCTGTTGTCCCCTCTCCTCCTGCCCTCAATCCTTCCCAGCATCAGAGTCTTGTCCAGTGAGTCAGCTCTTCGCGTCAGGTAGCCAAAGTATTGGAGCTTCAGCTTCACCATCAGTTCTTCCAATGAATATTCAGGGTTGATTTCCTTTAGGACTGACTGGTTTGACCTCCTTGCAGTCGAAGGAACTCTCAAGAGTCTTCTCCAGTACCACAGTTCAAAAGCATCAATGGGCAATCGGTCCAGATTTCTCTTTCTATATTTGCTGCTTTGGCTGCAAGTTTGTGTATATTTCTTGATTCTGTAAGTCTGTGGTAGCTCTGTCTCATACCTTCTCTTTTTAAGCATTTTGCTCTCCACCTCTCTCCTCTTTGTGACACTTATTATCAATATTTTATTTGGTTTTGAGTATTAATCACATCAGGGATAACAATTTGTTTCAATCAGAATTATGTTTCATGTAAAATCTTACTTCCTTCATGTCCACTCAATTTCTTATTTTCTTCATGGTTAAAAGTTACTTAGAACTTTTCTCTGAATGACATGAGTTTATTAAATTCCTTTTCTTCTCTCACCTTTTTCCATTTTGAAAGACAGCGCACTTGGCATTATACCACTCTGTCAGAAAACCGGCCAGACAGAAGACACACAACTACGGTAAGTACGCTCTAGTACTTACCAAGACACTGCCCATTCCAGCCTCGAAACCCTTCCGTGCAGGGAACACACTGATAAGATCCGGGAGAATTCACGCACTGCTCATCTGGACAAGTACTTGGAGTCAAACATTCATCAACATCTGAAAAAATAAAAAAGCTGGGTCACAGACATTTTATCAGAACACTAAAGCACGGACTGACTTATGTGATAAACAGGAAAAAGATTGGTGGGGAAAACAATAACTGGAAAAGTGAAGTACTAGGTGTGCACTTAAACACTCAGTGAGAATGCATGGCCAGGTATAACTTGACTGAAATAGTTACATATGTTTCAAGGGAGAACTTGGCCCCAATTCTCCAATTGGCAGGCCCAGATCTCTCCACTCTGTGAGTTGGCAGTTCTCTAGGACCACTTTTTGGACATCAACATCTTTCAAGTAATAGTCTGGTTTGCCAGAAAGAAATACAAGAAATGAACACAACAGTGAGGAAGCCATTTATCCACCTGGCTAGAGGTTCTCTCTGCAGACAATGGGGTACTCTAGGGAAATCCTTGCTTTGGCTTCATGGTCCCCAAAACATCCGAGGTTTGAATAATTTAAAACTTTTCATGTGATAGGAATTCCTTGGAGGTCAAAAAAGAACATTAGGAGAGAATGAACTCACCAAATACTTCCAAGATTTTCCAGAAACTATGGTGAATAATCATAGGGTAATATATTCTGGTTTAAAATACACCTTGCTTTTCACATTCACGGCTAACTAAAGTTATTAATCATTGTTCTTTTCAATGTGAGGAGAAAAAAAATCACCTTAAATATGGACAGAACTGTGGCAGAGATACAATAGCTTCAGACTTTTTAAAGAATGGTCAAACAATTGGAGATGTGGATGTAGAAGAAAGACTTGTAGACACAGCTAGGGAAGGAGAAGATGGGACGAACTGAGAAAGCAGCATTGATGTACATACACTACTACATGTAAAAGAGATAGCTAGAAGGAAGCTGCCATGTAACACAGGGAGCCCAACCTGTGTCCTATTGACAACCTAGAGGGCTGGGATGGGGGCAGGAGATGGGAGGGAGGGTCGGGAGGAAGGGGATATACGTGTATATATAGAGAGTTCTGATTGATTTGAGTTTTGTACAGCAGAAACAAACACAACAATACAAAGCATAACCTCCAATTAAAAAAAAAAAGAATGGTAAAACAATAAAATGGGGGGAAAGGTAACAGAGGTACCTTTCAACTGTTTAATGAAATGAAAAGGTAACATTTCAACCATTTAAAATGAGTACTAACACCTGGGTACCAGCCCCAACTGAAACAGGTGTTTTCCAAGTGAGTGGATTCAATGTCTAAGTGTCATGATATAAGATGTATATAGGACCTCTAATCACACTTAAAATTTAAACAAGGTTTCTCAGGAAAAAAAGTGAAAGAAATATATGATGAATACACTGAACATGCAGGGGTATTTGATGTCATCATTCTGGTAAATTCTCAAAAATCACCTCCCATTATGTATCATTAGTGATGTATGAAAAGATGCTTAAAGTAAAAGATGTTATTAATAGAATAAGCACCAGGTCAGTGTTGCAATTTTTTTTTTCCTATCAGCAAAAAATCCTTGCCAATAGACAATGACACACAGTGGTTTTTTTTTTTTTTAGGTCAGATGTTCTGGGACTTCTTGTTCTACAAAAAGATGATGCTTGCCAGTTTAATTTTCCAAACAGCATTACATTCTTCTCTGGATGGGATTTAAAAAAAAAAAGAAAGAAAGAAATGGAACTACAACTGCTAAGTCAGAGAAGGTCATTGAGATAGGCTGAGCTGATAAATAAGCAAGCTGAGCAACATAAGACAGTAACATCTCTGGATTTCCTGCTGCTCTCACCTGTTTGCTTGTTCCCTCATCTATAAATGAGGGCCTACCTGCCTGGTAATACCTTCAGAGAATAAAGTAAGGGTGCATGAGATAATGTCTGTAAGCTACAGTAGACTCCTTGGAGACTGGCGCTGTTTGAAAGCAACTTTGTCAGTGACAGCTGAGAAAATCTTCAGTGAGCCAGAAGCCCAGGGACCTCTGGTTCTGGTCCATGGTGAAATTAGAAAACAGCCACGTTATTTGGCTCCTTCATTTCAAGCTTTTTCATGGGGTAAGAATTATATAATTATTAACTCAGGGGATGCTGGTGAGATTTCTGTTAAATAATTTCCATGCACTGACTATTACTGAAGAGTCTCCTTCTTTCCACTTACTTACTTATCTTCAACTTTCTTTTCTACTCCTTTCTACTGTGCATCCTTAACCTGTAGTAATTCCTTAAATATTTTATCTTCCCATCCTGAGTCAGTGTGTAGAACCTGAGGATCTGTATTTGACCTTTTGGGGAAGCACAGTTTTGCATATAAGTGCTTGTCATATAAATCCAAGCCCCATTTTTTACTTAAAAAACTCCCACAATTATAGATATTCTGAAAATATCTATGCAAAAACAAAAGGAGTCAAGGAAAGGGGAAATTTAGGGAAAGTAGTACTTCTTGAGAGCTAACAAGGTGACAGGCGCCATATGACATACTGCAACACCCATTTACCGCATGAGCCTGGAAGTTAACTGCATGATTCCCATTTCACAGATGAAGAGCTAAGTTTTGAAGAGCCTGCGTAACTGGCCCCAAGCTAGAAAGTTACTGAGTGTGGGGATCATGAGCTGAAAAGCCATCATCTGCATTCTACCCGTCCTCAAGCAGCCTCCAGAGCAGAGGCCAGTCCCCTGTAAGAGAAGAGTGGGGACACTTCACACCTGCACTTTCCCAAGGCCCTCAGCCATCAGGGGAAGAGTTCATATCTCTGTTCTGATGCAGTAACATAAAATGCTCCCCACTTCTCTCCAGATAACTCAGGGGCTGAGGCAAGGGGCCAGCCAGTGAGGCAGGTGCAGGCTGCCAAAAAAGTGTCTAATGAGCTCTCCCTCCAGGCCTGGTCATTAGAACTGTGAAAAAAAACCAACATATCAGAGCCAAGAAACAGCAGAGAGCAGCCTTCCCCAACCAGCCTATCCCTCCTGAGCTCTGGAGGCCCAGCCATGTCTGAAAACAGGCTAAATGTCAGGTAGCCAGGCAGCAAACATGTGGAACCAGCACCAACCCCACACCCAGGCTCCTCAGAACATGTCCAAAGGCCTCTGATCCTTTGTCTTATTCACATTTCCATGAAGACTGAAGCAGAGGTTCAGTGTATTTCTTCACAAAAATCATTATTCAAAGTGTACCACGGTGGTTTCAAAAAGTACCCATGTGACTTGGGACACGTGCACAAACAGAAATATTCAACGGTTAATCATCTTAACTTTGAAATGTTCAAAGCTCTTCAAGACATTTTTGCAACAACAGCAAATCCATTGCTGGGGTCAGCATTAAAGAAATTTTATCTGGCACAGCTGGAGTTTGACCTGTAGTTGGTCAGACAACATTTCTGTAGAGTCTGCAAGCAAGTCCCGGAACACGGGCGAAAGAAAGAAGCTGAGACAACAGAATGGACCAAGATGAAAAGGTTGAAAACAATCAGTTCACACAGGTGACACCTGCACCATGTCCCCAGGTGAATGATGCTGTGATTAAGTCTGGGTTTGCACTAAGATCCTCCGCAGTTCATTGTTACAAAGTGATGTCACTCCACCTACCAGGGAAGGCAGATATTGAAGTGAGTAATAGAGGAAGAAGACAGAAAAAGACACAGACAGAGTCACTGAAGGGAGGCAAAGAGGCTTTGATTCCGGGAGGCAGCCAGAGCCCGTGCGAGCTGCTGTCCTGCACGGATCGGAGGTGGAGGAAAACTCGTCCCAGGCCAGGTGCCTACAGGCCCCGAGTTCTGGAACCAGCCCTGCATTTCATGGACATGTGTGCGCCGCACTCTCAGCAAACTCACCCTCGCAGTGGCCTCCTGGCATCATGTGATACCCGCTATCGCAGTATTCACACCGGAAGGCCCCCATGGTATTGACACAGTGCCCTTCCCCACAGACGTCCGGCCTCAGACACTCATCGACATCTAAGCAAAGCAGAAAACATTGTCAAGTGTGATTTCCCAAAACCTAATTTCAAACCTCTCCCATCTCCCAGGTTAGTTCAAATTTAAGAAGGAAGTAACTGATTCCTACTATCTCTCTTTGATTTGTTCCAAAAAAATTGAGTGGTTTGGATTTACTCGAATCCAAAAGAAATATTTAACACCACTGGTCTTTGCACACATTTGATATTCTTCATTCAAAAGTGCTGGGGGAAAAAATTCCATTCTTTAATCTTCTAGAATCTAGCAGATTACTGTGTTGTAACGGGTTTAAAAATAAATTCCGGGTTGTCTGAATGGGCCCTGGACTGATGGAATCAGGGGAGCTAGAAACCCACATGAGGGAATTTATGCATCAGAAAGAACACTGTTATTACCTATGCAGTTAGTACCCTCCTCACTGGCCATGAATCCTGCTGGGCAAATACACAAGAAACTTCCCTCAGTGTTTTCACAGCGTCCCTGGGAGCAAAGGTGTTGATCCTGAGCGCATTCATCAATATCTGTTAACAAAAAGACAGACAAAAGGATTAGCATAGCATGAATTCTCAGACTCTCTGTTCATGAAATACTAGCATTCTGTCTCCTCTGTCCCACCTTATAAGTGAGGAAAACAGTAAAAGGAATACAGTCAGTTTCCCTGAATACCTGAAGGGCTGCTATTGTGAAGAGGGAATACATGTATGGCATACTGCTTTGAAAGTTCACTACAGCTATGATATTGGTGTTTCAAAAGAAAGATTTAAGGTCAACACAAAAGGACCTGCCTGATAACTGGAGTCATGTAAGTGCTGGAATTCACCGTGCAAATCCCAGGCCAGCTCAGCAGAGGCGGTGAGCAGTGTTATGACAGGCACTCTCTTTCACAGTGCACATGGGTAAAGCGAGACTGAATCATCTCGACTGACTGCCCTTCTCAACTTTACACTTGCGATTCTAAACATAATACATCTCATGTATGCAAATTCACAAGAAAGAGTCATACTATAGGGCAAGCGGATGCCCCCCTCACACCTCACTCCCCATATATATTCAAAACTGAACAGCAAAAGTCATATTTGCATAATGGAATTCAGCATAAAGTGGATTTAATTAGGTATATCCCTTTGTTGCTCCATATTTGCCTTATAACTCTTACTGAACTTCCTTCTTCTAAAAAAGATATTAAATTTAGTGTTAACACATTAAAATGACTTAATACATTTACACCCCTTTGTAAGATACATTTTTCCCCAAAGAAGCAGATATGAGCTCCCTACATTATAAATTCATTAATAGTCTCTTGTCAGCATATACTGATTTTCAATACAGAGTCAAAGCTATGGTTTTTCTAGTAGTCACGTATGGATGTGAGAGTTGGGCCATAAAGAAAGCTGAGCACCGAAGAATTGGTGCTTTTGGACTGTGGTGTTGGAAAAGACTCTTGAGAGTCCCTTTAACTGCAAGGAGATCCAACCAGTCAATCCTAAAGGAAATCAGCCCTGAGTATCATTGGAAGGACTGGTGCTGAGGCTGAAGCTCCAACTCTTTGGCCACCTGATGCAAAGAACTGACTCACTGGAAAAGACCCTGATGCTGGAAAAGATTGAAGGCAGGAAGTGAAAGGGACGACAGAGGATGAGATGGTTGCATGGTATCACCGATTCAACTGACATGAGTTTGAGCAAGCTCCAGGAGTTGGTAATAGACAGGGAAACCTGGCAAGCTGCAATCCATGGGGCCACAAAGAATCAGACACGAATGAGTGACTGAACTGAACTGAATAGAAATTCCTTTATTTTAAAAATCAAATTTTATAAACTTATAAGAACATATTTTTATTGCAGGATATATTCATATTAATCTTTGCTAAATATGTTTATAGATAGCTATTTCTAGAGCTCTTAACTATTGTCTATATTCTTTACCTGAAAAACTTTGGGAAATTATTCCACCTTGATGTAACTGTATTACTCTTGGCAAAGCAGGCAGAATTGAACCAAGAGGTAAGAGCCTTCTAGGAGTTAAGCAAGCCTCTTTTCTGAGTACCTTTAGCTCAGGGAGAAAAATTTTTTTAATTAAACAGTATTTTCTCCATGATTAAAATGCTCTTAATGTGCAAACATTTGATATTTAATAATCTCATCAACCAGAAGTGTCTTCTTACCAACACATTTCCTCTGTTGTTCACTGAACTTGTAGCCGTCGTAGCATATACAGGTATACCTCACTGGCAGGTTAATGCAGTGTCCTGCTCCACAGATGTCAGGGTTCACAGTACATTCATTGATTTCTTTAAAAATAAGAAAATGTGGGACAAAACAGATATAAACAAAGATTTCATTGCACCTTGCAAACGATTACTTTTTTTCCCCTGAATACCTTATTGCCAGTTATGCATTCAGAAAACAAAATTTTACACTCTAAAATCAAGTGTAAACTCATCTGATTACATTATAATGGATCAGTTAGTCACACCCAAAGCCATGAAAAATTCTTAATGAGACAACTTCTAAGATGAACTGGAGTAGGTGGAAATTTAGAAAGAGGCCATCCCGGATGTTATCATCAATTGTGAACTTTCAAGATAGCCCATCAGTGAGTTTCTATCCTCTCCAGTTCATTTTGGATGACGGACTGAATCACATGATTCCTTCTGATAAGAAATAGATGGCAACTTTCTACTATTTGTTAGCAGGCCAAATTCAAGTTCCAAAAAACATACTCAACCTCCTCCCAAATTTCTCATTAATTCTCCAGAAAGATTTACCACTTCTAATCAAAGCAGAACTTCTGGATGCAACGTATTTTTAATTTGCCAATTTCAACAGAAGCATATTTTATTTATACTAGTAGAATATAGAATCTTATTCCAAATCTTCTCGGCTCAGTTCCTCCCTTCCTTTCCTCCTGATTCTTGCATGAGACTGGCTTCTTCTATGAAGTCCTTTCTCCACTCATAGACACAGGCTGTGGTCAAGGCAAGGGGAGGGGAGTTTCCAGTGGGTGAAGGCCATCACAACATGCTTTATTAGCAAAATGACCTGAAAACTCAAAGGTGACCATCTGAGATGAATTACTCCGAGACAGTCTGTTGATTTCAATGATCCTTGTAAGGATGTATAACAGTATAGTAGGCAGTGAGTGGTACAGCTGGTGGTCAGGGCCCAGGCTTGAGACGAGAGTACAGGTACCAACCTTGTTGCCCCTTCCTTGCTCTGTAACAGAGCACAAATTACTTAAACAATCTAAGCCTCACTTTTCTCTATGTATAAATGAGAATGACCAGAGCACCAACTTCAGAGTGTGAGGTTCAAAAGAGATAACCTAAATAATGCATGTAGCTCAATGCCTGGCACAGTATATATGCTCAATAAAAATTAGCCACTATTACTGATTACTGTGGTTGTTCCTATTGAAGTTATTTAAGAACACGTAACAGGGTCTTTCCTAGTGGTCCAGTAGTTAAGAATCCACTCTGCAATGCAGGGGACATGAGTTCATTCCCTGGTCCAGGAAGACTCCATACGCCACAGGGCAACTAAGCCCACACACCACAATTACTGAGCCTCAGGTCTATAGTTCATGAGCTGCAACTACTGAAGCACATGTTCCCTAAAACCTGAGCTCTGCAACAAGAGAAGCCACTGCAATGAGAAGCCTGAACACCACAACTAGAGTAGCCCCTGCTTGATGTAACTAGAAAGCCCATGCACAGCAATAAAGATCCAGCACAGTAATAAATAATTTGGAAAAAAGAATATATAACAAAGAAGTAGCACATGAATAATACTACTATTTTCTCACTGTCATCACGTAGTAAACAACACTTAAAACAGATGACACCATGGATAAGCCCAAATGGCCCAGTGGAGGAAGACCAGAGGCTCAAGTGTGACAAGCTAAAACACACCTTTGTTAATGGGGTCTATGGTTTGAATGAAAAGAAAAACAGTAACCACAGTAATTCACAATAACCCACTGTGAATTCTGAAGAAAAATGTGGAAAACAGTGCTTTAACAAAAATTCACTATGGAAATGACCTAAATTGGGGTTGAGGTTACTCTCCAAAACCCAAACCACATTCATTTTTCATCAAGTGTTATTCACTGTGCTGTGATTTTAAGACAACTGATGCAAGTTATTTGAAAAGTTGCTAGGCTTTAAAAGGAAGCATATGACTACAGAGCTGCAGTATTTTGCATAAAATCACTTAGATTATGATAAAAGCACACATTTAAAATTATTTATATCTTTAGTGAACCTATTTATGCTAATTCAACATCAGAAAAATAGTTTATAGTCAGTATAACGTCAAGTTACAGAAAAAAATAATCCAAAGACTAAAGATATAGGTAATTAACATGACTGCTTAAACTTAAATGAATGATAATAACCATATAAAATGATAAATTATGAGACATACACAGTATAGATTATATAATAATCTTTAGCAGGATAGAAAATGCTTATTTTTTTAAAATATAGTTAGGTACAAATTGTAATATAGGATATGATCTAAATTATTTTATACACAGAGAAGTAGATTGGAAGAAAATAAATCTAAATTATGGGGATTGGTATTGTCTATATTTTTCTGTATCTTCCAAATTTTCTACAGTGAACAAGTGTTATTACTTCTATAATCAGAAAAGTCTTTCTTAAAAAATTATCATTCCTATGTGCTGCAAAAATCTGAAGGTAAAAAACATAATTTTCTCCAGGTTCTACTTCTAGACCCTTAGGTAAGAATTCTCTTCTCTGTTTACAAGAATTCTTTAGTAGAATAGTGTGAGAAGCAGTTCTTTAACCATCTATTCTTAATGTAAGCAGATGCCTCCTTTTAAAATTAATGGTATTTAGATTTCTTGATTTTCTTTGTAATTATTTTCTTTATGTTCTTCTCTGCCATTTGCTTAAATCAGAGAAGACATATTGATCAAATTTGCAAAAAGAGAAATTATAAGATGACTTAATATACTAAGAAGTAGTAGTGAGAATTAATTAAAAGATTGTACATCTGGGGTTTTCAGGAAATGCTTGATGGATACTCACTGCTCTCACTCCCACACATACCAATTTATTGATTACCAAATATTTATCTGTTCTTTTTCAGGCACAGTTTTAGAATGGAATGTTTACATGTGTAAATAAAGTCTTCAAAAATATGTGATGCTTAATTCAGATGAGATACATTCCTATGCCAGTGTGCCAATATTTATATAATTTCTTCTTAAGTCAACTCTAAGATAGAAGAAATGATTAAGAATTTTAACTCTTCTGTCTTAAGAAATGAACAATAACGGCCTTTCATTCCAATTTAGTACCTTAAATAGAAGCTATGAGGCTGAAATATTTACAAGGAAAGCTTGAGAATTCTTAGCTGATTACCTCATAGATTATGTATATAAAACTGCACTTTGAAAACGTTGATCCCAACTGGCACTAACATATGTAAGAAAATGCTACTCCGACACCACTAGAGGGTACTAAGAGATACGTCAGTGTGAGGGGATATTTACTAACATATTCTAGATTTCTACAGTTTGTCCCATTTTTTATACACATGATAAATTGTAATGTATCAGTTTATCCTCAGAGATCCCGTTTATCTATTTGCTATCCCACCCTCCTAAGTTCAAAAATAAAAATTAACAACTTTAAAATACCTCTGCTTCCTCTTTACCACTCATCAAAAAATTTACCAGATTATAATCAACGATACTAAATCTTAACTGCTCTCAACACACAAGAAAGCATGTGACTTGATAGAGGTGTTAGCTAATGCTTTTGCAGTAATCATAGTGCAATACATGAATGTATCAAACCAGCACATTGTATACCTTAAACTTATACAATGTTATATGTCAACCACATCTCAAAAAACAACAAAATTGATCAACACCATTTTTAAAGTTAAAAAAAAATATTGATACTCCTAAAACTCAAAAGGTGTTTCACATGACCTCTTCCTCCACTTCCCTTCTTTGTCTGTTACACTTTCATGCTTCATTATAAGTTACACAGAAAGGCAGTCCTGATGGTATTGTCTTAAAACTGAAACAATTAAACTTCAGGCTTAGAAAACAAGCTTCTGGCTTTCTCTGCATTTTGGGGGACAAAGACATTACACTTTACATTCTTCTAAGAGGTCACTCACAGAGCCATGCTAGCCTGTTCCCACAGAAAGGATCAGCTCAGGTCAGAATATACATTCCTCCATATGTGCTGACGGCATCCACACAGGCACTGGGAATACGGTAAAGCCTTGCACAGAGAGCACTCATGATTGGTCTCTGGGGCACTCGGTTAATGATCATGTCTTCTCTTCTGAAGCATGTTTGGCTTCCCAGAGACAAGAGACTGTTCCCTCTGGACTCTTGGAAGCATCCCCCTTCATAATGCCTGTCACATTTCCCCTAGGGTGCAGGACCGCCCTTACACACGCGGCCCCTGAAACAGCTTCACCTACATCAGGCCAAGGACTTCATTCTATCTTTCCCAGGAGTCCATTTAGAATTTGGAAAAAGGAGTCATGACCAAAAGCCAATGGAAAACCAAATGGTCTATTTGTCCCAGAACGACGGCCAGAGATAGATTTAAGAATCTGGTGTCTTTAAGAATTAAATGAAAAAGAAAGCTTCTGGCAAGATATGACAATGAATACGCTGACCTTTTGCTTTTTTCCTGCTCATGTGATTACTCAAAATAAATAAATAAATAGAGCTGGAAATATTAAAGCATGATGATTTTACTTGCAACAAAGTTCATCTTCCATGAGCCTACATAGTTTATTGAGGCTGTCATGACACTGGTAATATGCTTCAGGGACAAAGGTTTTTATAAAGGGGTCACTGATGAGTTCTGGAAAAGATCTGATGAGCAAAATAGTTTTTACAACGTTTGGGCCATGATGATTACAAAGGTTTACACAAAGCAGTCATGAAAGTCAGAATAATTTCTGGCTGGTCTGCAAGGGCCATGGAGAAAGTTTAGGAAGAGCTGGCAGAGGAAGGCATCAAATGTCAACTCATGGAAAGGTTTACAAAAATGCCCTGGCTTCCTAACTGCCCCACAAAGAGCATAAATTGTCCCACAACAATTGAAGCAGATGTTTCCACTTTGTAAATACTCGCCAGAGAAATAAAGGTTTGATTTTCCAACCTATCCTTCAGCTACTAAGACACTATGCTAAATCAAGAATTTATATGCTGAAATGTATCATTTCTTTGGAAACAGTATGCCAATAATATTTCAAGCCACCAACTCAGCTGCTCGGAGTGGAAAATATCACCCTTATTCCCTCCAAATATGTGGCTCCCTTTATAATTATTGCAAGTTAAAGTGAGTCTGATGAAATCTACAAAGGCTACTTCCAATTTCACCATCATAAAGAGCAATGTGAGGCTGATTTTGGTTATTTTAGATGCCTACTTATTATTCTATTCCTTTCTTCAATTCATGGAAGAAACTAAGAGTAACAAACATCTATCTCCTTTGTGTTCCAAGTTAAAAAAAAAACAAAAACTATGCCTAATGTTCCAGAGAGACTCAGATTGCTCCTTCAATCTACATATCTGGCTCTCTTATCAAAATCAATGGGAACATCTATATTTTGATTTCAATTAAATTTGATACAAAACATTCCTCTTATTCTAGGGTAGATTACAGATCATAGTATAGCTCCAAAACTGCAAATTATTTAAATTCAAAAACTATTTAAAATGTTCTCCCCATGGATTGGTTCAGAAAGATTCTTTTCCTATAGGAAGTCAGAGCACCTATAAATGCTGCGTGAAAATGAAATTTCAATGTCACTTGTTTCCTGGAAGGAAATATTTGCGCTTCAAACATGTGATAGCAGATGTTAGCCCTGTATCTCTGCCAAACTCAAATTAAGCTGTCTTCTAACAACTTCATATAGCACAACTACTTTCATTTTTTTTTCAATCAGTTCCACAGTTCAGTTGAAGCTGAGTAACTGCAATTTGTTATTCCTCACAGGGCTGCATTTAAATGATCAAACTGCGTTTATCTAGCCAAACCTCTACAAAGCTAAACGGCAAGAAGTCTGTCTGTTAAGTCAGCCATTGTTAAAAAGGCACAAAATAACAGCGTGTCTTCACATTGGAAAATGGAAATAGAGTACTTGAAAGAACTAGCACATTGACAGACTACAATTTTCTTTTTTAATGCAGATATAAACAACGAGAAGACTTGGTGACCAAGAAGGTGCATTATATGTTTGTATGCCTTGCATAGTAGCCATGCATGTGCTGTGCTTCATCGCTCAGTTGTGTCTGACTCTTTGCGACCCCATGGACTGCAGTCCGCCAGGCTCCTCTGTCCATGGGCTTTCTCCAGGCAAGAATACTGGAGTGGGTTGCCATGCGCTCCTCCAGGGAATCTTCCCCAACCCAGGGAACGAACCAAGGTCTCCCTCATTGCAGGTGGATTCTTTATCATCTGAGCCACCAGAGAAGCCCAGTCTTTCATAGACGGGTTTAATGAAATAAGTAGACACAGCTGTGACTTCAGAACAGAGAAAAACAATTTTGGCCACAGCCATTAAAAACAAACAAACAAAAATCACTAACATTTCACTCTATCATTAGAGATACAGGCTTTGGCCAGAAAATTCGTTTGAGTCAACCCACTACTTAAAATAGCTAACATTTCTCTATCACTCTGTTCACTATTTACAGTAAAACCAAAGAGCAGTTGCTCTGCAGCCACGTGGGAAGGCCATGACTCTGGTGCAGCTGCGCCTTGAGGGTATCGCTGAAGCAGCTGAGACACGCTGCTGGGCCCCTGATGGACTCTGCACTACTTGGTCAACTGCACTTCACCTCAGGACAGGCGGTGGTTTAAAAACACTCTCCTATCTGCTGTATCAATTCAAGCGTCTAAGAGAAAGTGCATCCACAATTCTGAGAAAATAGGTCAAAGCTTTGGTTTTTTTAAAACGTATAAAAACTGCATGTACTTAACAGTGTACAACTTGGCTTTTTAATATCTATACATTGTGAAATGATCACCGCAATCCAACTAATTAATACATCTAACCAAGCATGTTTCTGTTTGAAATGATGCAATGTCAGCTAGCTGGAACAGCTCAGTTAGGAGAGCATTAGACTGAAATGATGCAATGTCATGTTTCTTAGGAGGCAAAACTCTGAGAGAGGGTGCACATTCCTCTATTAGCTTCTCCTGTATACACTGCCAACCTCATCCTGCAATGGTATCATGAATTTATGCTATTATGATGCACCTTAGTGATACTTTGTCTGATTACAAAAATATTTTCCCACATCAGAATATGTGGAATACGCAAAAAAATTCCACAATGAAACAACATCCAAACCCCTCAGAGCCCACTCCCAAAATAACCACTGCTGATCTGGTGTTTTTTCTTCTAGCATTTTCTCAATGTATGTCTTTTTTATATCACTGGTTTAATACTCTATATCATTCATTTTTACTTACTTTGTTTTGTATTTAGCAGTATCTTGTGACTATTTTCTGGTATATTTTTAAAAATTCTTCAAAAATACTGTAGTAATTGGTGGTAGCATAATGTTTCAATGTAGATATAATGATCTATTTCCCTAAAGTTAAATATTTAGGTTTTTCTATTTTTTCTCTATTATACACAGTGCTGTGGTAAGTGCCCATTTATACAAACCATTACAACAGTGTTGGGGGGACATTATTTCCTTATACTAGTTATCTTAATGTGGGATTTCTGAGTTAAAAGTCTTGAACATTTTTAAAGTTCTTGATACATATTGCCAGTTTGTGCTTTCCAGAAAAGCTGAACTACTTTACATTCCTTTCCACAATGTGTGAGAGCCTTGACTTCACTCTAGTAAATATGAAATATTACACTGATAAGAATAAAGAATTCTCACTTTAATTTGCATTTCTTTGACTACTAGTAAAGTTGAAATTTCCTATTACATACATGTTTCTTGGTAGGTTACCTATGAATTATCTGATGATAGTAATTTCATTTTTCTATTAGTATTTTTATTGCTGATTTATAAGACCTCACTATACATTAAGGATATTAACTTTTAAGCTGTTGGTTATAAATTATAATAAATCTTTATAATTTCTCACTAATGGCTGAAATAACATGTTTATTAAACAGAATTTTGAAAATATATAAAAATATATTGAAGAGCAGAAAGTTTATCCATGATCCTATTAACTGAGGATGGTTAAACACTTCGATGAACTTTCTTTTTCTGTGTTTATAAACATTTAAAAAATAAAATTGGAATCACTGTGTTCTGTATTTCTTAATATCATCCTATAAGCATCTCCTCATGACATTACTTTTAAAACATTAGCAGCTGTGTGATATTCCACCGCATATGTGCCGTAACTTATTTAAACATATTCTTCCTTCAAAAAATATTTAGATTATTTCCAAATATTTGCTCTCATGACTAACTCTGCCATGAGCGATCTTATACATGTGATACAATTTTGACTTTACATTTAAAATGTTCACATCCCTGTATCCTCCACAGACTCTGCAATATCAATACTGCACCTACCTGTTACTTGAGTAGGTGCAATGACTTGGCTGGCGCTTGATGTTGAAGCTTCAGGAGCTACTTCCACAGGCATAGGAGGTGATGTTTTTTCAATCACTACTATATGAGAAGGGAGAGAATAAAATGAAAATTAAAGCCTGTTATATGCATTGAGATCCCATTTCAAAATGTAAGCAAAATTTAGTCTAACAACATACCACAGTTAATTCTTGGATATTAAGAACAGCTATAGGTCCCTAAAGGTCTTGATATTAACCTATAGCCCTGCTTTCCACATTTAGCGACAATATCTCAGAGCAATTTGGAAGTCAATAAAAATGACCCTTCATCAAATGATGAACCCTCAATAATGTTCTAATAAAATATATTACTCCTGACCACAGAAAATAGTGAAAAAATTTTTATCATTATAACATTTATAATACAGTAGTCTCCCTTTATCCATGGAGCACATGTTCTAAGACCCCCAGTGGATGTCTGAAACTGCAGATAGTATCAAATCCTATATATACTGTGTTTTTCCCATACTAATGGGCAGGAAGCACATAGAACATGGATACTGGACCAAAGGATGATTCATGTCCTGGGAAGGATGGAACAGGACGGCTCGAGATTTCATCATGCTACTCAGAACAATGCACAATTTAAAACGTATGAATTGTTTACTTCTGGAATTTTCCATTTAATATTTTTGGGCTGTAGCTGACCGCAGAAAGTAAAACCACAGATAAAGAAGGATCGACTGTACCATACTTACAGTAACATTATATGAGGATATTAATATACATAAGTGTACTTCACATTTCACTTCACTTAGGAATTCTCATGACTAAAACTTTAAAACCAGAGACACATAACAATTTTCATCTTACTCTTTTATTCAGATTATTCTCACAAATGGTGCAAATCAACACAGACTACCTGGAAACTGTGGATGCAGATGAATGGTTGAAATGCCTGGAGAGAGCTGGGGTTGACCAGGCTCAAGTTTGGTTTTCTCTTGATCCAGTGAAGGTATTTCCTGGATGGTTGTATTAAAATGGGGGGGGGGGGGGGAAGAGAACTGAGAGTAGGAATTTTTAGTTTCTACATATTACTATTTTAATTTCATTAATTCTACTCTTAGAAAGGCAACAAATATCACAGGATATTACACAACTTGCACAACTGTGTAAAAAAAATTTTTTAAACGTACTATTGATGTGCTACTATACTGAGCCCTTGAGTTTTCCTAGCAGTGCCGATCCATGCTCACACCCTCACCCATTTCCCAGAGGCCCAAAAGGTCGCTTACACATTTTAAACAAATGCCTTGGCTCAGAGGCCCATGTTTGGTCTGGAACAAGGCAAAACTAATCCCAGAGAAGACCTAAAATAAGCCGTCACCTCATTCACATGTGGCTTCTGCCCAAATAAAATGACCAGCCCCATCCTGCAGATTAAAAATGGATACAGGTGTGTCATAAGAAAGAACACACGAGACACTAAAGTATGGTAAGTCTGCCAGTTACTTCTCCACCTCTCAGAATGCGGTAGTCAAACAGCAACAGAAAAATAGGGACTTGGAGGGGACCAGGGGATTTCCCCACACTGTATTTGGCCCACTCTTATCTCCTGAACCACAGACTCGCACCCAGGACTCAGTTTCCAGTTTCAGCTGCTTTCAGGACTCCTGCAGACTGAACCATCAGGCTAGGTAAAGGTCTGTGACCTTGCCCACATCAGTGTGGGGCCAGAGCACTCACGTCACCACTCCCATAAAAGTATTCATCAGGTTATCCTACACACTCCCTCCCTACTTTAATCACTGTCATCTTCCAGAAAACTCACTCCCCTGGCCTCTCCCTTTTATTCAGTTCAGTTCAGATGCTAAGTCATGTCCGACTCTTTGTGACCCCGTGGACTGCAGCATGCCAGGCCTCCCTGTCTATCACCAACTCCCAGAGTTTACACAAACTCATGTCCATTGAGTCAGTGATGCCATCCAACCATCTCATCCTCTGTCGTCCCCTTCTCCTCCTGCCCTCAATCTTTCCCAGCATCAGGGTCTTTTCCAATGAGTCAGCTCTTCGCATCAGGTGGCCAAAGGATTGGAGTTTCAGCTTCAACATCAGTCCTTCCAATGAACACCCAGTGGTTGGATCTCCTTGCAGTCCAAGGGACTCTCAAGAGTCTGCTCCAACACCACAATTCAAAAGCATCAATTCTTCAGTGCTCAGCTTGTTTTATAGTCCAACTCTCACATCTACACTTGACTACTGGAAGAACCATAGCCTTGACTAGACAGACCTTTGTTGGCAAAGTAATGTCTCTGCTTTTTAATATGCTGTCTAGGTTAGTCATAACTTTCCTTCCAAGGAGTAAACGTCTTTTAATGTCACCATCTGCAGTGATTTTGGAGCCCAAAAACACAAAGTCTGTCACTGTTTCCACTGTTTCCCCATTTATTTGCCATGAAGTGATGGGACCGGATGCCATGATCTTAGTTTTCTGAATGTTGAGTTTTAAGCCAACTTTTTCACTCTCCTCTTTCACTTTCACCTACAGGCTCTTTAGTTCTACTTCACTTTCTGCCATAAGGCTGGTGTCATCTGCATATCTGAGGTTATTGATATTTCTCCCGGCAATCTTGATTCCAGCTTGTGCTTCTTCCAGTCCAGCTTTTCTCATGATGTACTCTGCATATAAATTAAACAAGGATGGTGGCAATATACAGCCTTGGTGTACTCCTTTTCCTATTTGGAACCAGTCTGTTGTCACATGTCCAGTTCCAACTTTTATTGGGTTGGCCAGAAAGTTCGTTCAAATTTTTCCGTAAGATGTTAAAGAAAAACCTTCTCTCCTAGCTTTCTTTACTTATCACCTTTTCTGCTCTTAATAAAATAGATATCCTGCCTGAGTCCCTCAAAGACCCAATTTCGAAGGCATGAGTGCTTACAGGGTAACTCCATTTAGATATTCTACAAATCCCTCAAACCCATCCCTTCCCGAAAACATCCGGGCTCTGATTCCAACTTCTTCATCTCTGTGAACGCCACAGTCATTGATTTGTCCAGGTTTAAAGTCACTTTTCATTCCTCATTCCAAGCCCTGCCTATTTCCACTATTCCTTATATTGGTTCATCTTTTTCCACATCCACAGCCCCCTACTACCTTCAGCTACACTCACCCTCATTCTCAGTTCACTGTAGTCGTCTAATCGGCCTCTCAAGCTTCCTCTTCCCCCATCTCAGTTAATCCCATTGTGTTGCATCTTCTAGAAACACAGAGCACTTACTACTTTTCCCCTCACATTTCCCCCTCTTCTTAAGAATATAGACTAGCTTTCCTATTACCCATTGAAAGGTGACCCCAATCAGGCTCAACTACACCCCACCCACTGCAGCCCAAGGTCAATGCTACCAAGGAGTGGACCATAACCAGGTGTCAATCAACTCCTGCAGCTTACAGACAGGATTCCAGACTTGTGCCCTCCCTCCCTGACTACCCAGGAGCATGGGGCAGTGGACTTCCTGCTTCCTGATCCATGCTACTTCTCCACTTGACAAGTGGGTCCAGCTGAGAAGGACAGTATTTCCCCACTGATTACAACTGCAGTTTGGTATTCCAAGCCTTCCGAAGCACCTCCCAAGTTCTCTGAGTCTTTCCTGCTCCCCTAAATGACCCCGTGCTGTCCCCACCCTCCACTGCACCTTTGTGCACATAATTTCTCATCAGTGGATCACCCTGCTTTCTCTTCATTGATCTTTAAGAGCATGAGATCTCCACAGAAAGTCAAGACCACAAAGTCCACGGCTGCATTTTCCCCACTGCCTCCTCTCTGAACGTACACAAGAAAATTTTCAGGCCCTCTTTCAGAGTCTTTATGAAAATTTCACAAGCTCGATCATAAACAGAGGAGAAGAAAATCAGATAAGATGAGGTTGTCAGGGAGCTGGCTAGACCACTCATGTGTTAAAGGATTCCTCCCATTTCTAAACCAGAACTAAATTCAAAATCAACAAAATTGCAAACTACTGTACGTCACTGATCTTTAGAGATGCTCTCCAAGAGCAGCAAATTATCCATGTAAAATATGCAAATCTCTTGTGCTTCTTTTGGGGGTCAGTATAAAAACATTTTTCCTTACTGGATGCTATCACTCTAAAATCATTCCTTTTTTTTCCTGGATTCTGTCAGCACTTTTAACTTTTGTGTTATTCTATCCCCATACTTATAAACTAAAGATTTTTAAAACTATTTATAATATTTTACATAGGTCTATGTCCCCATCTAAATCCTAAAACTGCATTCTTGTGAGAGAATGAACACTACACAAATGTAAAAACATACAGTAATTACCTAATTTTCATGTTACCAATAAATCTCCAGACAAGGAACAGTATTATGTAAACAGGACAGAGCTTCAGCAAATGCCAGTATTTTCTACTAATAAATCTCACAGTTCGGTATCCCATTTCATGGTCCCCAAAAATGAAAGATTAAAATTTCTCTAAAATTTTAAGGAAGCAATATCCCAGTACTTGATTATAAATTTCAAGGGTAAGTTCTGGTCATACTCCAATTTAAGTCAAACAAGCATATCAAATTTTAGTTGAAGTAACAAGCACATCACTCAGTATATATGAACTCTGAGAATACACAATTACATAAACATGTCGGAATCTTTCTTTCCATAGATGTTCCAGGCCATAAACTAACTCTCTGAATTTCACTTAAGTCCCTGATTCCCATCAGGCCCATCATTTTCATCTCCCCAGATTTAAGTTCCATGAGAACAAGGAGATTTGTCTGATTTGGTCTCTACTATTTCCCTAATATTCAGCATAGTGCCAGTCATATAGCAGGTGCTCAATAAATGTTTATTGAATGAATGACTGTTATTCAATATATTTCCTTAAGTGAAATAATGTATAATAGACACGTTACTATATTTAAATCTTAAAAAATCACACATAATCTAGAAGAAAATCATTATGAAGGTAACAAAAGACAGCTTGCAAACAATGAATAAATTACCTTCTCAGGAGGTACAGTTGCCACTAAAACCAAAAAAGAGAGAAGGACATTAGTACAACTCAAAATAGTCTACTACATAATAGTTCAATTTTTAAAAAGCAACAAAAGTTCAATCTCCAAAAGGATTAAGAATCAAACGAAATCAAGTGCAGAAAGATTGTCAACTACCATTTTGGAGCATTTTACACATGACTGACAGGGGAAAACTGTATGTCATTCCTCAATTGCAGGAAATCAGGTAGTAGATGGGATGCAGTTCTTTCCAACTCACTATTAAAGTTATAGGAGGCAACACTTCCTGACACAGAGTCTCATGCCTACTCACAATTTTGTAGCACTTTCCATGCCTTAGAAAAGGAACATTTTCATTACAGTTATCCTTAACATAATAAACAATGTTTGAAATGCTTTCTGATATCAATGTTAAAAAATAAAATAAAATAAATGCCCCTGTTTCAATAAGAGACCTAAGAAAGGGTGCTGCATTCTTGGTGCACACTGATCCTTAATGAAGCCCTGTGAGCATTTTCAGAAGGATATTCTAACAAGATTACAAAAAGAAAAAAAAAATCAAATCACAAGCCAGCAAGATTCAATGAGCAATTAGCATCACTATGTTGAACAAATCACAGATTACACAATCACCAACATTATTATAGGGTGGTGGTGGTAGTGATTATGCCTTTCCATTTTGAAACACTTCAAAAATCAGTTGTAGAATTAGTCCTCAAATCTTAGATCAATAATCACAGGGACTCTGCTCATGGGTCAACATCTCCATAAACATTAGTATAAGATATGGTAGATGCATTACTCCTAAACATAATCAGGGCACCAGATTGCTATCACTGCTGCAACATTCTCGTGGTTAGAAAAAGTCAATAAACCTTCTATCCTCTCTAACCCACCACCAAGAAACTCTTGAGGTAGAATCTGGACCACAGCCCATTTTCTCCTGCTTATGAAGAGGAGGAGGAATTGCAACCACCTGGGTAACCATACAGGAACAAACTGGCCAACACTGTCAATCTTAGGTGAGGTCCTACATCATCTCCTAACCAAAGAGAAGTGCAGCAAGTGAAAGAGCGGACTTAACTAGGCTAGAACACATGAAGGTTCAGAGCCCTGAAAGGAGACCTCTCTTCCTTGCCACGCTCCCAATGCCTCATCTAACTTGAGCACCTTCTCTCCTCACAAAACCCATAAATGCACACCCTGAGTTCCCATCCAAGATCCAAGTGTGAAAGAAAAACAGAAGCTTTATTAAAGCCAATACCTATCCCACACAAAGTTAAGATTTTTGTTCATCCTATTTGGGGTGAGCACTTCTGTGGTGAAAAAGATATTCAAAGTATTGGACATGCTGGCTTCTATGAAGAGACAAAGATAGATAATCCTTCTTTCTGAAACAGAACCAATTGTCTCTAGTCTCCTTCTGGAGTAGAAGGCCTTAACCACCTCCTGGGAAAAATGTGTTCCTTGGTTCTATCACATACTCTTCGTATGACATTTGCAAGTCAGTTGCTCTGTCTCCAGTTCTCAAAATGCAAACCAAAGGACTTCACTTAGGTGAACTCTTTCCAAAATCCCTTTCATGGACCCTATCTTCCTTCATTTTGCTGCCCATTATCCCTGACTGCCTGTGAAACTATTTCACGGAAGCTCAGTTGATGCTTCAAGCCCGTGGATTCCACTTTTTAAAGCAAACACATATTTGTTAAACAGCTTTCTAGATACAGAAGTGAATTCTGGCTATTCCCTGAAAAATCTAAACGACTATCCAGGAGTAAACACCAAGAAAAAGTAGCTCCCAAACATAAGACAATTTCATTCGATTATCATGGAATACTGTCACAACTGTTCTGGAGCAGTGGTTCTCAATCAGGGTAATTCTTCCCCCAGGGGACATTCAGTGGTATTTGGACATCTTTTTGGTTTTAACAACCAGGAGGGGGAGGGTGCTACTGCACTAGAGGTCAGAGGTCAGGGATGTTGCTAAACATCCTATGATGCACAGAGCAGCCCCTCATACCAGAGTTATCCACCCCAAATTGTCAACAGTGCCAAGGCTGAAAGCCCCTATTGGAGAAGTTACATACAAGGAAACCAAAGACACACAAGGCGGATGGCTAGCTCCATGATCCATTTCCACTCTCACCTTCTGGCTCCACCGCTCCTGGCCCCTGTTCCCGGGAGAAGGTCAGGGCCTCCACTGGTTCTTCCTTGGCTGGGAGAGGTGGAGGATGAGTACTTTTAGCAACAGGTTGAGTGTTCTTTGGCTTGACAAATACAGGTCCTTTACCTACATGGTGATGGATTGGCCTGCGTCTATGAACGCCAGAAACCGTATAACCCATTCCACCAGGACAGATTTCCTTAAAAGCAGCTAGATTTGGGATGGGAAAATATTCCTTTTAAAAATCTAAAAGTGCAAACTTATACAGAGGAAAACAGCATGATGAATATTGCTTAATAAATCATCACTAATTTATAGTTACATTTAAAAACTTAAAGAACAGATGCAAAATGCTCTAATTTCTCTCAAACTTGCATATTTACAGGAAAAAACTCAATTCTTTTAGTAAACACTTCTCTGTTAATTCCTTATCTTACACAATCAGAATCTTATATATACAGAGACCACATATTTTGTATATTAAATTATATATATCAGCAACAAATTAAGAGATAGTATACATATATTTTATATTTAATATTCTCTACCACACTATGTATTACACACAGAAAATATATGTAATACATGAGACTTTTAAGTACAGAACATAACATATAGATTTATATATATCTTGGAGGAGGGTATAACATCAGTAAAAATCAGATTTTTCACTCTTGCTTTGGTCTAATTTCATTAACTATTAATCAGGAACTTAGTAACATCTAAATTAAATGGTAAAAGAAAGAACAATCACTATTGAGGGAAATGAGGTGTTGAAATCATTCTAATTTGATTCGCATTGAAGAAAGCAAAGATGAAGAAGCCAGAGTGGGGAGTATCAGCTGATATGCAGAGGATGGTTAAGAAGAATTGAAAAGGCAAGTGGTTTCGAAGAAATAGTCTCAGGATGGTGAAAATGAAGCCAGTCAAAGACACACGCTAAAGAGATGACAGGTAGACATCAAGGGAAAAGGACACACCAAGTTAGAACGTAGTTATTTTCAAGGGGAGGGGTGACAAGTGAGCAAAAGCCAGACCACAACCAACTGGTCGAATTATGGTGAGGACAAGGAGATATTCTGTATCCTGTAACCACTATTCCTGCCAGGAAAGTGGTTTTGTACACTTAAAAAATATCAGCCGGGCACATGTGATTTCCTAACCTTCATTGCATAATCACCAGGAATAAGTCAAGGGGGAAGACAAGGGAGGCAAGACCATGTGTGGCCTAAGGAGGAAAAATCCACCTAATCTCTTTGGTGTTGGTATTGGAGGCAAGTTACCAAACGCAGACAGCAAGGGGCTTACAGTCAACTCCTTTATTTCTACCTTTAGAGCTGAAAGTAAAATAAGCCACTTTTCACTTTCAGTGAACAAGAGATCTCCTATTGAATGTTCTGGACCTAAAATTAGTTCTCAGTAAAAATAAAACTCTAAAGTACTCCTTAAAGCATGCTAAAATACTGTTTTTCTAAGGATCACACATTAAATGGTAGAACCTCATTTTTATGTGCAACTATGAAATACAATTTTCATGTGAAAGAACAGAAGTTTCTAGAAAAAGTTTTTCTATAAAATACTTGAGGTATATGAAAGAACTAAACATTACTTTTATGAAAGTCATCTTATAATCAAAAATTGGTAAAAAAAAAAAAATTGGTTAAGTGTCCAAATTTTATCTTTAATATTATTTTCAAACTTAGTGACTACTTTATGGGAAAATCTTCCTGTGTTACATTCACTTTCTTGATTTATGCTTCATGTAAGGGCTACAAAAGCTATCAAAATGGAACTTGAAGAAAAATGGGTCTATGAATTATCAAGATCATTAATTTCATTGATTATTCCTTTTTAATACTGAGCAGATCAGACTCCTCAGGAGGCTACTAGGGCCTTCCGGAGATGTCTCAAGTCATGCAGTATACCAAAACATCATCAACATTATACTATCTCTGCCTCACCATTCTTTCTGATCCTAGGCAACAACCAAAGTGGCTTGTGACCATTACATTTATATTTAAACCTCGTCTGCAACAGTGCAAGTTATAGGCTTAAGACATTAAATGTCTCTGTGAAAGTGAACACACTTCCCTAGATGGGAATCACCTTATCAAACAAGAAATCAGGTAGACATCTTACACCCACCCCATGTCAGTGAAACAGGTACACCACTTTTTTTTTTTTTAAATAGTATCATGCCTAGTATTTGCAGGTATGTTTCTTTCTCTTCCATTTAACTCTACTTGACCCTGCTTGAGAAGTTGGTATTGCCTTGGGATACATAAGGCACTTAGATAAATTTATGATTTCAGAGCATTAGGCAATCATGTACTCAACTGAAGGATAAAGAATCATCACTTCTTATACTGAGTTCCTATCCAGAAGTTCACAGGAGGATCTGCCCTTGAGTTATGAATTTTCATAGCATAAATTCAATTGTGAATATAATTTTCTCCATTTCCACCTGGAGAAATCAAGCACGATGTTCTTAATAGAACCTGACAGGCACCCATTCAATACATGAGTTAAAAGAGTTAACCTACATCAGATCTAGTGACCATGCAGGCAGTGAACAATCATCAGAAAAGTGCAAGCCCAACACGGCCTTCTGGTGTCTCCGCACTTTTAAACAGCAGAAGCTAGGGACAGAAACTAGGGCTAAAAAGCAATGGCTTTTCTTAACATCCAAAAGGAAGTCTAATGTTACACACAAATGGGAAAAGCTCTTTGCATGTAATTTTTTCCACTGATTCAACCTCGTACATTCATGGTTTGTTCAAAAGGATAAAAACACATTGTATTACTAATAACTGATTTAAAGTCAGAAACCACAAAGAACCCACGCTGTCCCAGTCGTCCTGTGTGGCCGGGAATGCCGCGCACGTGGCGGGGCGCGTCTTACCTGTGCCTGGAAGGGGGCACTTCTCACAGTGTGGGCCCCAGGCCTTGCCCACGCTACAGCAGCAGAGCTGCCTGGTGAGGTGGACAGACAGCGGGTGCATGCACTGCCTTCCGGGACTGACAAGCCGGTAACAGGGCCCTTTCTCTTCCGAGATCACAGGGGTGTCCGCTGAAGCAGAGAGATAAGGCCTGATGTCACCCAAGAAACGACAAAAACCAGTTCGACATTTCACATAAATACTAAAACGAGCCTGAAAGTCTGGATTAGAAGCCATACTTCAGGATAAATCTATCTAGACGTAGGGCATTACCCTTCCTGACTGAGGGTCAGCTGACCTACTGAGTCTTAGGAGTCAGGACCTCAAACGTCCCTGTTGTCTGGTCCCTTCTTCCATTTTAGCTAGAGTTAAAAAGCAGTTATATGATCCTTTAATTAGAAATTAAAATTTAAAAGTATCATTTATGTGTGCATGAATGAAAATAAATCATTGCAACCAAAATAAACCTGCCTAAACAAACCTAGTTATCAAAATCATGATCTCATTTGCTGGCTTGTAGTTAGCCATAATAGAGGTTATTCTGGGCTTCCCTGGTAGCTCAGCTGGTAAAGAATCCACCTGTAGTGCGGGAGACCTGGGTTCAATCCCTGGGTTGGGAATACCCCCTGGAGAAGGGAACAACTACCTATTCTAGTATTCTGGCCTGGGGAATTCCAAGGACTGTATAGTCCATGGGGTTGCAAAGAGTCAGACACGACTGAGCGACTTTTACACACATACACACACACACACACACACAGGTTATTTTAGCATAGCATCTATTGAATAGCCAACTACCATGGAAAATCAGGAACTGACATAACTGATACAAGTCCACCGTTACTCTTCTCACGTGGAGGACAGTGAGAGCCTGCAGGGCCTCATCCAGTCTCATTCGAGACCAGCGGCCAGAACTAGGAGGCCGAGGGCAGCTTCTGACTGCCACTGCCACAAGGGCCCCTGTCCAGCCAGAAAGCACGCCAGAGCAGGAACAAATGACATCCCCACACCGCAGAAAACATCTTAAAAAGCACATCAGCCCACATCCATCCAACATCTAAGTCCTAATTCGGATTCTTCTATAAATTTAGTAGATGAGACTTCATTAAATTAACAGCTACTGGGCAAATGAGGCGAATATGAGAATGGGAAAGACGCATCCCTGTCTTCACAAAGACCACTTTCTAAAGTAAACGTGCATGGAGAATGTTTTCACAGGGCCAATTCCAGGCTACATCAATACTGCTAAATACACCAGGCTTGATGGTCACCTCTTAGTTCTTTCTTCTACATCAAGACACGCTCTTCTCTATTGCGTTATTGTCCAAAGGAGGTTTTCCCAATTTGCCTTTCCCTTACCCAATTCCTCTAGCACTTGGAGCTTCCAAATCAACTTCCCTTTCCCCTCAAAGCTATATATTCATTCTCACAAAAGGACTGACATCTCTGCTACAAGAAACAACCTGACTCAATGAAGGTTCTACAGCACAGTGAAGACAGCAAGGGTTTTTAGAGCCAGACAGACCTGGGTTCACATAGTAGATCTAAAACACTTGCCAGCAGCATAACCCAGGAAAGTGACTGTGACTGGCTGCAATGGTTTGTGTGTGCCAACTTGACTGGGCCATGGTAACCCAGATATCTGGTCAAAGACAGGTCTCAATGTTGATGTGAAAGTATTCTGCACATGAGATTAACATTTAAGTCAATAGATTTTGAGTCAAGCAGATGACTCTAGAATGTGGGTTGTCCTTATCCAAGGAGTCGAGGTCCTTAGGAGAAAAGGCTGATCTCCTCAGAGTTAGAAGATATTTTGCCAGCAGACGACCTTCAAACTCTGACTGCAACATTAACCCTTCTCTGGGTCTTCCCTTCCCTGCCCGCCTACACTGAAGATTTGGGGCTTGCCAACTTACTCCTTGGAAGGAAAGTTATGACCAACCTAGACAGCTAATTAAAAAGCAGAGACATTACTTTGTCAACAAAGGTCCGTCTAGTCAAGGCTATGGTTTTTACAGTGGCATGTATGGATGTGAGAGTTGGACTATAAAGAAAGCTGAGTGCCGAAGAATTGATGCTTTTGAATTGTGGTGTTGGAGCAGACTCTTGAGAGTCCCTTGGAATGCAAAGAAATCCATCCAGTCCATCCTAAAGGAGATCAGTCCTGGGTGTTCATTGGAAGGACTGAAGTTGAAGCTGAAACTCCCATCCTTTGGCCACCTGATGCGAAGAGCTGATTCATTGGGAAAGACCCTGATGCTGCGAAAGATTGAGGGCAGTAGGAGAAGGGGACGACAGAGGATGAGATGGTTGGATGGCATCACCGACTCAATGGACATAAGTGTGAGTAAACTCTGGGAGTTGGTGATGGACAGGGAGGCCTGGCATGCTGTGGTTCATGAGGTCGCAAAGAGTCGGACATGACTGAGCGACTGAACTTCCACAATCACGTGAGCCAATTCCTTCAAAATCCCTTCCCATCCACCCATCCTGCTGGCTCCATACCTCTGGAGAGAAAGTTAATACAGCAGCTGAGCTTCAGCAACTCCCTGACTTATAAGTGACAAGCTCAATGTAGAGACTAGATATATCATATGCTAAACATTTGGTTCAGAGTAGACACAAAACACAGGTCAGCCTCCCTTATTCATAAAACCAGGTATCTCCATCCTCTCAAGGGCTTTGAACACATCCTGATCACTATTTAGTGGCAGAATTTCAACAAACCGAAAATATTCGGAAAAAAAAGATATGAGTGAACTGGAAGAGGGGAGCAGTGGACTGACAGGAGCAGAGGGAGGCCTTCCTAAGGCTTCAAAACTTAGTCCCTCTAGTAAAGCCAAGTTTGCCCAAAACTACTCAAAATGCGGTACAAGGGAGAAGCTTGAGTCTTTTCTCTCCCTTTTCCTACTCACTTTCTGGAGTCTGTGCCAGTCAGCTGTGAAAAATCAAAGGTCACAGAAGTAAAACAAAATGTAGGAGAAGAGTTATTACCCCCAAAAGGATAGTAAATTTCTGAAACGACTGACCATCACTCATACAGCATATATATATGTATGTGTGTGTCTGTCTGTTTCTGTAAGTAGGTTGTATAATCTTAAGAACATATACATAGTTCTAGTATAGTCAGCTCACCAAGGAGTTTGCTCCAAAATTTCTCCTCCGAAGTGTTTGGAATTCACAACACATATTTCCATAGAAACAGTGTCGGATCAACTCACAAGAGCCTATTTTACACACGTGCTGTGTGCTTAGTCACCCAGTCGTGTCTGACTTTTTGCAACCACATGGACTATACAGCCTGCCAGGCCCCTCTGTCCATAGGATTCTCCAGGCAAGAACACCGGAGTGGGTTGCCTTTCCCTTTTACAGGGAATCTTCCCCACCCAGGGACCGAACCCCGGGTCTCCTACATTGCAGCTGGATTTTTTTCTATCATCTGAGCCACCAGAGAAGCCCAATTCACACGTGGCAGGGCTTAATGATAACACTAAGAGCATTAAGTTCTGATCCCAAGAACAAAGGCCATTTAAAGCAGAGCAGAGTTTCCCCAAACCCTGGACACTGGCAAATGGTGACACTGGCCCCTTGCACTGACTTATCCATCTTCACTCCTTTGTGTCCACTCACCTGCATATCCAGGTGGTGACATTTTCTCAGGCACCAGCCCCATTACCCTCACCCTGGTCCCCTAGCCAAGGCCTGTACTCTGAAGGAGCACATTGGGCCTGCTGCCCAAACTCCCAATCAGCAATTCAGTTTTCAAGGGATTAGTATGCATACTGGTGTGTAAGTGAGTGACAAGAGATTGCTGGTTCATTCAAGCGAGTCTCTAGTTGAGATTCCCAGGCATGGCATACACAAGTAAGTAAACTTTTAGGCATTTTATCATATGGAGAATAGTTAATTCCTAAGTATCTTCTCCTGAAAGGTCTCTTTTATAGGTTTTTGTTCTTCCCTCATTTCCTAACACCAAAATTTTCCCTAAGTGCTGGGGTACTGGTGTTTTTTTTCCATGACAGCTTCCAAAGCACTTCAGGCTGGGGGGCGGTATTTCAGGGAATAAGAATCATCAGCTTACAAAGTCATCAAAACTCAACTGTTGTACTTATTTTTATAAAGATTTTTTTAAACTAATCATTTTGGTGTGTTCAAAATGTACTTTATTAAAAACTCTATTTACACTTAAAACTCAACGTTGGTGTGTCAGAACATCAGACCATGTTGCACCCAAACATTTTGCTTCATCCCAAGTACACATAAGAATAAGCTAATAACTAATAAAAAAATCTACTCCTTTGAAGATGGAAGAAAACCCAGGAGGAAGCTAGTGAAAAGTCTTAGGTTACATACCTAAATTTTACTGATGTTCCTATGATTCAAATTTTCAAAAGTATTAATTTATGCCTCCCTCCGGTTTCTAACAGGATGTGATATTTAAAATAGCCTCTATTGTAATACCTAAGTCATCTGTTATTCTTTTATCATTTCAAATGACTTAGCGGCAATTTCACTTATTTCATTAAACACTTCTATAAACCCAGGAATAATACACTACCTGGAATGATGCAACATTGGTATTTCTATTGTCTGAGTACTATCTTTAATCATAGATTGGAAGCCTGGTTGTAAAGGATAATTCATTAATATTAGTATACTACATTTATTATTTAAAATATGATAAACGTGATTAAACATTCTATTGCATCATAAGGATTTACACTATACTCAAAACAAAAGAAAATGAGTATTGCCCAAGATTGCTAAAGGATTGGTGGAAATGGGAATGGGATAGAGTACTGAGGAGGAATTACAAAGCATGCTGATGGGTTCATATATGTCAGTCAGTTCAGTCGCTCAGTCGTGTCCGACTCTTTGCAGCCCCATGGACTGCAGCACGCCAGGCCTCCCTGTCCATCACCATCTCCTGGAGTTTACTCAAACTCATGTCCATTAAGTCAGTGATGCCATCCAACCATCTTATCCTCTGCCATCCCCTTCTCCTCTCACCTTCAATCTCTCCCAGCATCAGGGTCTTTTCAAATAAGTCAGTTCTTCACATCAGGTGGCCAAAGTATTGGAGTTTCAGCTTCAACATCAGTCCTTCCAATGAACATTCACGACTGATCTCCTTTAGGATGGACTGGTTGGATCTCCTTGCAGTCCAAGGGACTTTTAAGAGTCTTCTCCAACACCACAGTTCAAGAGCATCAATTCTTCGGCGCTCAGCTATCTTTATAGTCCAACTCTCACATCCATACATGACCACTGGAAAAACCATAGCCTCAACTAGATGGAACTTTGTTGGCAAAGTAATGTCTCTGCTTTTTAATATGTTTTCTAGGTTGGTCATTACTATTCTTCCAAGGAGTAAGTGGCTTTCTATTTCATGGCTGCAGTCATCATCTGCAGTGATTTTGGAGCCCCAAAAAACAAAGTCTGTCACTGTTTCCCCATCTATTTGCCATGAAGTGATGGGACCGGATGCCATGATCTTTGTTTTCTGAATGTTGAGTTTTAAGCCAACTTTTTCACTCTCTTCTTTCACTTTCATCAAGAGGCTCTTTAGTTCTTCTTTGCTTTCTGCTGTAAGGGTGGTGTCATCTGCATATCTGAGGTTATTGATATTTCTCCCGGCAATCTTGATTCCAGCTTGTGCTTCATCCAGCCCAGCGTTTCTCATGATGTACTCTGCATAGAAGTTAAATAAGCAGGGTGACAATATACAGCCTTGGTGTACTCCTTTTCCTATTTGGAACCAGTCTGTTGTTCCATGTCCAGTTCTAACTGTCACTTCCTGACCTGCATACAGGTTTCTCAAGAGGCAGTCAGGTGGTCTGGTATTCCCATCTCTTCCAGAATTTCCACAGTTTATCGTGATCCACACAGTCAAAGGATTTGGCATAGTCAATAAAGCAGAAATGGATGTTTTTCTGGAACTCTCTTGCTTTATCGATGGTCCAACGGATGTTGGTAATTTGATCTCTGGTTCCTCTGCCTTTTCTAAAACCAGCTTGAACATCTGGAAGTTCACAGTTCACATATTGCTGAAGCCTGGCTTGGAGAATTTTGAGCACTACTTTGCTAGCATGTGAGATGAGTGCAATTGTGCAGTAGTTTGAGCATTCTTTGGCATTTCCTTTCTTTGGGATTGGAATGAAAACTGACCTTTTCCAGTCCTGTGGCCGCTGCTGAGTTTTCCAAATCCGCTGGCATATTGACTGCAGCACTTTCACAGCATCATCTTTTAGGATTTGAAATAGCTCAACTGGAATTCCATCATCTCCACTAGCTTTGTTCATAGTGATGCTTCCTAAGGCCCACTTGACTTCACATTCCAGGATGTCTGGCTCTAGGTGAGTGATCACACCATCGTGATTATCTGGGTCATGAAGATCTTTTTTGTATAGTTCTTCTGTGTATTCTTGCCACCTCTTCTTAATATTTTCTGCATTTGTTAGGTCCATATCATTTCTATCCTTTATTGAACCCATCTTTGCATGAAATGTGCCCTTGGTATCTCTAATTTTCTTGAAGAGATCTCTAGTCTTTCCCATTCTGTTGTTTTCCTCTCTTTCTTTGCACTGATCACTGAGGAAGGCTTTCTCTCCTTGCTATTCTTTGGAACTCTGCATTCAAATGGGTATATCTTTCCTTTTCTCCTTTGCTTTTGGCTTCTCTTCTCTTCTTTTCACAGCTATTTGTAAGGCCTCCTCAGACAGCCATTTTGCTTTTTTGCATTTTTTTTTCTTGGGGATGGTCTTGATCCCTGTCTCTTGTACAGTGTCATGAACCTCTGTCCATAGTTCATCAGCACTCTGTCTATTAGATCTAGTCCCTTAAATCTATGTCTCACTTCTACAATCATTAGGGATTTGATTTAGGTCATACCTGAATGGTCTAGTGGTTTTCCCAAATTTCTTCAATTTAAGTCTGAATTTGGCAACAAGGAGTTCATGATCTGAGAAACAGTCAGCTCCCGGTCTGGTTTTGGCTGACTGTATACAGCTTCTCCATCTTTGGCTGCAAAAAATATAATCAATCTGATTTCAGTGTTGACCATTTGGTGATGTCCATGTCTAGAGTCTTCTCTTGTGTTATTGGAAGAGGGTGTTTGCTACGACCAGTGCATTCTCTTGGCAGAACTCTTTCAACCTTTGCCCTGCTTCATTCTGTACTCCAAGGCCAAATTTGCCTGTTACTCCAGGTGTCTCTTGACTTTCTACTTTTGCATTCCAGTCCCTTATAATGAAAAGGACATCTTTTTGGGGTGTTAATTCTAGAAGGTCTTGTAGGTCTTCACAGAACCATTCAACTTCAGCTTCTTCAGCATTACTGGTCAGGGCATAGACTTGGATTACCGTGATATTGAATGGTTTGCCTTGGAAATGAACAGAGATCTCTGTCATTTTTGAGACTGCATCCAAGTACTGCATTTCAGACTCTTTTTTGGAGTATGATGGCTACTCCATTTCTTCTGAGGGATTCTTTCCCACAGTAGTAGATATAATGGTCATCTGAGTTAAATCCACCCATTCCAGTCCATTTCAGTTTGCTGATTCCTAAAATGTCAACATTCACCCTTGCCATCTCCTGTTTGAGATCTCCACTTCCAATTTGCCTTGATTCATGAACCTAACATTCCAGATTCCTATGCAATATTGCTCTTTATAGCATTGGACCTTGCTTCCACCACCAGTCACATTCACAACTGGGTGTTGGTTTTGCTTTGGCTCCACCTTTTCATTCTTTCTGGAGTTATTTCTCCACTGATCTCCAGTAGCATATTGGGCACCTACCAACCTGGGGAGTTCATCTTTCAGTGTCCTATCTTTTTGCCTTTTCATACTGTTCATGTGGTTCTCAAGGCAGGAACACTGAAGTGGTTTGCCATTCCCTTCTCCAGTGGACCACATTTTTGTCAGAACTCTCCACCATGACCTGTCCATCTTGGGTGGCCCTACACAGCATGGCTCAGAGTTTCATTGAGTTAGACCAGGCTGCTGTCCATGTGATTTTTTTTTTCATTTATTTTTATTAGTTGGAGGCTAATTACTTTACAATATTGTAGTGGTTTTGTCATACATTGACATGAATCAGCCATGGATTTACATGTATTCCCCATCCCAATCCTAGATTGGTTAGTTTGGTTAGTACTCTGTAATTGTGGTTTTCAGTCTGTCTGCCCTCTGATGGAGAAGGATAAGAGGCTTATGCAAGCTTCCTGATGGGATAGACTGACTGAGGGGGATACTGGGTCTTGTTCTGATGGGCGGGGCCATGCTCAGTAAATCTTTAATCCAATTTTAATCCAATTTTCTGTTGATGTGGAAATTTCTGTTGGAGCTGTGTTCCCTCCCTGCTATTTATCTGGGGCCAAACTATGGTGGAGGTAATGAAGATAATGGTGACCTCCCTCAAAAGATCCCATGCATGTACTGTTACAGTCCATGCCCCGAACCCTGCAGCAGGCCACCGGGGACCCACACCTTTACCAGAGACTCCCAGACACCCACAGGAAGTCTCCTGTGGGGTCGCTGTTCCTTTCTCCTGGGTCCTGGTGCACAAGGTTCTGTTTGTGCCCTCCAAGAGTCTATTTCCCAGCCCTATGTAAGTTCTGGCAGCTCTATGGTGGGGTTAATGGTGACTTCCTCCAAGAGAACTTATGCCATACCCACACCCAGAGACCCTGTCCTGCGGCAGACCACTGCCAACTGGAAATGCCACAGTCAGTCAAGAAAACAAATCTTTTGCTCTTGGCAACAGAAATGGGAAAAATCTTCCAAAGTAATAAACATACAGCTCTAAACCCAAGTGTAGTATTGAATCATCACCATATATTCAATACTGATGGTGATTCCATTACAAACCACAGTAAGAAGGGAAGACACTATGGTCCTCACAGTTAAGCTCCCCAATTATACATTAAACAACTTATGAGTTAATTATAGGGTTGTACAACCAATTCTAACACTCTCAAAGGCATGCTGCTCTTATCGATTCAAACATTACTAAACAGACATAAATTAATCTGGTACTTGGAAGAAGTTGAAAACTACAACAGACTTGAGAAGATAGCTAGCCTCTCCTAGTAGTTTGTTTTCACTCCTCCCCCACCCCAGAGACCTCCAATATCCTTACTCACTTCTTGGAGGAAATGCCACATTAGGGTTTCATGTCTTTAAAGCTTAGAGTCCCAGTGGAATGAGTGTTGGGATGCAGGTGTGGGAATCAGGTAACACTGTGAGGAGGAGTCCAACAGATGACTTTACTAAGGAAGTAAGAGCCAGTGGGTAAGAGCCTTTTCAGGAAATGGGCTATTAAAAATCAATTCTGGGAGAACCAAAATTTTAAAAATGACCCTGAGGCCACTGCAGAGTCAGACTAGCTATTATACAGTGAGACGAAACAGTGGCTCCACTAAAATATATGACTTGCTCCTATCAGTTGAGACCAGTTTCCTCTTCCTGATTAAAGGCCCGACTAGTGGCGTGAGACAGTTTCAAATTTGGGCTCTACCACTTATATGCTGTGTTACTTTTGGAAAGATCCTCACCCTCTCTGTGCCTCAATTTCTTCATTTCCCAAACAGGAAGAACAACAATACAAGCCTCACAGAGATCCTGGTAACCATGATATTTGGTAATCCATACAAAGTACTCACCACAGTGCCTGGCACTTAGTAAGTACACGGTAAAGATTACTACACTAGAGTCACCGTTTGGGTTGTTACTGCTTTTATCTGGGAGCAAACACTTGGCACAGATCTGTTAGTGAAGCCTCAAGGCCGTGATGCTATGCAGTCACTAAGTGAGGAAAACTAGGGGTCTAAGCTGAGACAGCCACAGCAGAGGCTGGAGGAAAGGAAAAAACACAAAACAGATTATGAAGATTTAATGACTTTCTTGAAGACCAAAGGAGATAAGAGAGTCAGGGGTGACAAAGAGGCCCCCAGCCTCACTTCTGGGGAAGAACAATCTTACCATGGACAAAACCACCAGGTCAGGAAGGAAAGCCCATTTTGCTCTCTCTGCTAGAGAGATCTTGGTGGTCATCTACCCTATCGGTTTTACAAAAACACATCTAGAACTATGAGATCCAATTCATTAGCCCCTGCCCACATACTGCTCGTTTGATAAAATTTGAATGAAATACTGCTCAATGTTATGTAGCAGCCTATGAATGGGAGAGGAGTTTGGATGAGAATGGATACATGTATGTATGTATGGCTGAGTCCCTCGGCTGTTCACCTGAAACTATCACAACATCGTTAATTAGCTACACGCCAATATGAAATGAAAAGTTACAGATACAATTAAAAATTCAATCTTTTTGGCACACCAGCCACCTATGACTAGTGTCTATCACCTCAGACAATGCAGATACAGAACATTTCCATCATCACAAAAAAGTTCTATTGGACGGCACTGATCTAGCCCAAAAGTCTGAAATCTTTCTCTGTGAAAGGCAAGACAAACATTTTAGGCTCTGTGGTCCATATGGTCTCTATTGCAACTTCTCAGCTCTGCCAACGGCTTTTTCACAGCCTTGGACAGTATGTAAATGAATGGACAAGAATGTGTTCCAATAAAACTATTCACAATAACAGACATTGGGGCACATCTGGCTCATGGGCTATTATTTGCCAATTCCTGATCTAGAACCCTAAATTTAAGGCACAAAACCCAATTCTATAATCTCAAATGTCAAGGATGAGCTATATGATCTTGAAAAGTTACTTAAACTCTCCTGGCTTCAGTTTCCTATTGTGTGAAATAATTCATATCTCAAGGAAGCTGAAGAAACTAAAAAGAAATGCTGTTCATGAATATAACTGGCTTTTCGAAGGAATATGTTCGACATCTCGTGATTTCTAGAGTTAGGGTAGGAGCCCATCTTCCCTCTAACCCTCTATACTGGCCAAGGATATAATGGAACAGCAAACATGCAGGCTCAGAATTCAGATGCTAAAGAGTCTGCCTGCAATGCAGGAGACCTGGGTTCCATCCCTGGGTCAGGAAGGTCCCCTGGAGAAAGAAATGGCAACCCACTCCAGTATTCTTGCCTGGAGAATTCTATGGACAGAGGAGCCTGGTGGGATACAGTCCATGGGGTCGCAGTCAGTCAGACACGACTGACTGACTTTCACTTCACTTTGAACCTGTGGACACACCCTTCCCAGCATTCATCCTAAGAGGTTTCAAGTTTCTGAAGAAAATTAATTGTAGTTTAAAAAGTCAGAAAGCTTCCCTAGTCACTCTTCACAGGTTATTACACTTTTCATGGATGTGCTCTGAGAGTCAGCCTTCCCCACAGATAGGTAGAAGCAGGTCTAGAGAATGCTACTGCAGCAGAGGCCTGATCCACAGATGCAGAGGTCGGAGGCAGCCAAGGCCGGATCCCTCCTACCTTCCTTTCAGCTTGGCTAAGTCAAGCACAGCGAGCGGGCAAGGAGAGAAAGTGAAGTGGTTGCAACCTTTGGCTGAAGTCAAGGAATTCTGAGGGTGTTCACCTCAGCGTATTCGAGAACAGGGAGAGCTTCCCACTGCTCCTCGGCCACTGCCAACTGCATTTCTCTGAGTTCACAGAGTCAGCCACACCTTTTACGGCCTGGATATGCCCTAGATTCATGCTGCCTGAGCAAACACGGCCAATCACCTCCATCTGCTTCCACCATCTATCCGAGGCTGTTTTTCTATCTTGCAAGAGCATTTGTTTCTAACGATATTGCTCAGTGCCCTTGTGCGTCAGAGCGCGTGTGTGGCCCCCGGTCTCCTCCTGCTATTTCCTCCACGACTATCAAAGGTACCACCACCCTGCCAGTATTTTTCTCCCCTATGTTATAAGTATCTCACTCCAATATTCTTGCCTGGAGAATTCCATGGACAGAGGAGCCTGGTGGGCTACAGTCCATGGGATCACAAAGAGTTGGACACGACTGAGCGACTAATACACGTACACGTTGTTAAGTATCACCTTCTCCCCTCTTTCTTTCTCACGACATTCTTTCTCTTCAGACTTCCCCCATCGACTTGTTCAAAGTATAGTTCACCCACACATCGGACTAGATTGAACAAAGTCACAAATCCTAAAGGACTCTACATATTTCTGTGATATTACATGTGGTAAATTCAGAGGAAAGAGAAATAAATCTGCCCACTCAACGCTGGTAAGAGCCCAAGTTTTAACTTCAAACTCTAAACTGGAACACTTAACTAGCAACAAACATCTCCTAATACTTATCATTTCAGCTGTTGTAGCTGAACCATAAAATTGAATTATTTATTTTTCAAATACGAATGGACGGCTGTTTAATAAGTTCAGTATTATCTGGGCAATGACAAGGAAAATAAATGCTAAGGAAATGTGTAAGTGTTTCAAAAATCTCATTGGCAGGTTCCCGCAATCTCATTAAAACCTGGATGTCTGCCCTTAGCTCTAGACATCAGATCTAGTCAAATAAAACACTTTGTGACCAGTCCTCCAAGTTTACCTAATCTACAACGTTCAACGTAGCCATTTTAACCAGACTACAAATCAATTTAACAGAAAAATTCACAACTCTATATCCAAACTCTAAAAATCTTTTACGCTTAAATTATAAAAATATATTTATAATACTTACTCATGTAATTCCAATCACCCAGAAATTATCCCTAAATTATCTGGATATTGTCAACAATGTGATTTTTGGCATGAAATTTCCAAATCCTTGCATCAATTTGCAAATGTACCTTGTATGCAAGTGTAATTTCACAGTCTGATTTCTCCACCCATCAAAAAAGCCCTATAATTAGTAGGAATCTGTCTGCAGTGTGATCAGAACTGTCTGTGAAAGAACACGGAAGAAAGAATTTACATGCAAAATTTCCTAATCTGCATTTGACAGGTTTTAAAGGAAAATAATAGTAATTACTAACAATGTTCCAAAACCCTCAATGAACTCATCTAAAAGTAATGAATGAAGTTGTCATTTTATTTTACTACATCTGTCTTTACCATTTCTACCCATCAGCTTAGGGCACAGAGTTAAGAGATGCACAGTTAAAAACAAATGATAGTACCTTCATGGAAAAAAAAAATGTCTTGAAGATACAGCAAATTTAAAACTGGGGATCAGAAAGATACCAAATAACAAATATCAAAGCCACATTAAAAAAAATAGGTGAATAAAAATAGAAACCCAGCAAGACAAAAATTAATGAAGAATTGCTCATAATATTATCTTGACAACTTTCTGCCACGCATTAGTTTAAAATGTTTAACATTTAATTGTATATGACTTTGAAAAATCTGTTGTTTACCTACTTTGTAACAATGGGCACAAATACCTTAAAAATTTGGCTTCCCTGGTGGCTCAGATGGTAAAGAATTGCCTGCAATGCAGGAGACCAGGATTGATACCTGGGTGGGGATGATCCCCTGAAGGAAATGGCAACCCTCTCCAGTATTCTTGCCTAGCCCTTCCATGGATAGAGCCTGGTCAGCTACAGTCCATGGCGTCACAAAGAGTCGGACATGACTGAGTGACTTTCACTTTCACTTTTCACCTTAAAAAATAAGGTAGTCTTAAAAAAAAATCTCTGTGTTTGAGCACTTTACATCTAAAATGCATGCATCTCTAATTGTCAGGTGATCTGTAATGACTACACTGGATTGGGTTTTGTGGCAAGAGTGTCTTTTTGAAGAAACTACATTTTCCATACCAGTGTTAGAACGTACAGAAGGTTTGATGGAGGATCTTTATCCTTACCAAGTCGAAGAAAAATTGTAGAGACAGATTCGTAAAGCAAAATAGTTTAACTTTAGGGATACAATTTGGTGGTTTTTAAGGACAACAGAATAGAACATTTGAAATTAGAACTGAATAAAAAGTCTGAAACACAGGGCCTTGCTAACTATTTCCCAGACTCTTCCAACCAACAAAGTACAGCGAAACCTCATTAAATCAGACACAAGTGACTCAGAATTTGGACTAATTAAAGACAGAAGCTGGAACAAAGTTTAACTCCACCTAAATAATGCTTAAAATACTCATGAAGGAAAAATCTGTTTTCATCTCTTAGGTATGCTAATTTTAATCAACTGTTTTCTTTGCATTAAAGTATCTTTTCTCTGTGTGCCTGCTCTTTTTCTTGAGTTTTAGCTTTCATTTTCTTCTGACCACAATAAAAATGAAAAGGCTTCATAACAGATTTACTCCAGTATATCAGGCCACCTCATCCCTCTTATCATTTTAATGACATCTTCCTGCATATTTACAATATTTGGTTGACCACCAAGCTGTTACCTTCTTTTGGATTCTCCTCCCACACCCTCTCAAAGCAAAATAAAACGAAACAAAAAATCTGATCCAAAATAGGAATAAAAAGTGATCATTACTTACGAATACAACTTGAAAAGGTAGGATCTGGCCCAAATCCCATTTTGCAGGTACATCTGTAGCTGCCCATGGTATTCAAACACTCACCATTAGGGCACACACCCTGTAGTTGGCATTCATTAATATCTGCAGGAAAACAACTCTTTTAGAAGGAGAAGTCAAGCACTGTTGAACAGATTCTAGCTGTAAAATGCATACCCCCCCTCTTTTTTTGTTCCCCCACTATAATATCTCTCAGTTACGGTAAGTATGAGATGCTAGCAGCTTTTAATGCATTAGCAGTTTAATCAAATCAAACATTTACTGAGCATCTACAATTTAGCAAATATTTACTATGAGCCTATTAGGTACCTGGTTCAATTCTAGACACTAGAGCCTTACCACTGAATAAAACTGACAAAAGATCCCAGCCTTTACAAATCTTCTATTTTAGTGTCTGTGTTATTAAGTATTATAGAGCATGCAGGTAAGGCAAAGACCCTTGCCCTGGAGATTTTATATAACTATGTAAAAATTAAAGAACTGAAAATCAGTCAAGTTATCACCATCAGAAGAAAGGTCATAAGCCTGAACAAGTTATACCATGAGATTGCCTATCTAGACAAGTAAGAGCCATGAGTGGAGGGTGCAGGTAAGGGAGACTGCAGCCTGGCAAAGGAGGCGAGACTTCAGCAGGTAGTGAATCTGCGGGGGAGCCAAAGGCATGGGCAGGAAAGGGTGAATGATCTGCATGGGTGGACACGAACATGAGCACAGAGACGAGAAAGAAAGGGGATCAGGAAATCATGAGTCAAATCATCGGCTGGAAAAGAAGTTTCAGAAAGGTGAATAGCTGGAAAAAGAGCTGGTTAAAGCCAGGCTAGGTTTGGATTCAATTTTACGAAAACAGAGAAATATACTAAAGGTTTGTGAGCAGGAGGAAGACGTAATCAATGGCAGGCTGTAGGGAATGCATCTGGCCAGCACATGGCTTGGTGAGACGAGATTTAAAGTTTGATCGCTGAAGGAATAATGCAAGTATGAGACTGGTGACAAGCCAGGTTGGTGACAGTGAGAATAATCAGAAAGAGAAGGAATGAAGTATTTTTTGTATTTTTGGAAGGAACAACTGACAATGCATGGTGTTCGGTATTTGACTAGCCAACACAGCACTGGACAGGAAGAGGGTCAAAGATGCCTGCAAGGCTTCTAATCTGAGCAAAGAGGAAAAGACATTGTTGGTTTTGTGCAAAGTTCTGTGAAGGCAAGAGGCAGATGAAGAGATAAGTTTGACACTACAAGGTCACACTGGGATATTCAAGTATAATTATCCAGCTGCAGCAGCAGATTCAGGAATAAAGTGAAAGGAGTTACGGCTAGAAATAGAGACTTATGATCATCTACATAGGGTGACTGCTATGGTCTCAATGTTTTGCGCCCCACCCCACCAAATCTGTTGAAATCCTAACCCTCCCCCAAAGGTGACAGTGTTAGGGCTTCCCGGTGGCTCCACAGTAAAGAATCCGCCTGCCAATGCAGGAGACACGGGTTCGATCCCTGGTCCAGGAAGATCCCACATGCTGCAGAGCAACTTAGCCCATGCACCACAACTACTGAGGGCTATGCTCTAGAGCCCCAGAGCTGCAACTACTGAAGCCCATTCACCTGCTCCGGAGCCGAGGAGTTGCAACAAGAGAAGTCACTGCAATGAGAAGCCTGCACAAAACTAGAGAGTAGCCCCCACTAGCCACAACTAGAGAAAAGCTGGCATAGCAACAAAGACCCAGCACAGCCAAAAGTAAATAAAATTATTTTTAAAAGATAAATATATTTTTTAAAAAAGAAACAGTATTAGTAGGTGAGGCCTTTGTGGTGTGCTTAAATCATGAGGGAGAAACCCTCAAGAGTGAGATCACTGCCTTATAAAAGGGGCTTCAGGGAAACCCCCAGTCCCTCCCACCATTTTGAGAATACAACACAGACACCTATAATCGGAAGAGGACCCTCACCAGAAGGCGACCATGCTGGTGCCTTGATCTTGGACTTCCCTGCTTCCAGAACTGCAAGCAATAAATACCTGCTGTTTTTAAGCTACCCGGTCAGTGGTATTTTATTATAGTGGCCCAAATGGACTAAGACAGTGACCCACAGGGACGTCAAAATGATTTAGAAGAGGACAGACAAAAATGTGGCAGCTTTTAAAAAAAAAGATCATGGAGTCATTTGCAAAGACAATTAAAAATAAACAGAATGTGACAAGTTAAAATTAAAAAAAAAATTAGAAGTCATCTATCTTATTCAGGGTGACTTATGAAGCTTAATAGCTAACAAACTTGACTCTTAGTGTCTCCATTTCAAATTATACTTACTTCTTACAATCATTAATTCTAATAAAACTAAGGACCTTAAAATGCTAATTTTCTACATTAAAACTGAACACCATGGTAGTAAACAATTACTAGTAAAATCATCACATAAAGGCAGATACAACCTGAAATAAATCATCATTTGCTTATACTTCATATTCAAAGTAGCAAAGACATGTATGTGGATGTATTTTACCTAACATATGCAATTTTAAACTTCAGTGACAATATGATGTTTTCAATGTCATTCAAATAACAACCCATATTTGTTGTATAAATTCTACAGCATTCCAGGTTTGCATCCAGCTGGAAGCTGGTACAGCTAGATGACACCTGGCCCAGCATATGGTCTAGCACCTGCCCATCTCATTCTTGATCAGAGTCTGTGTTTTACTATAAAGCACATTTATGCACAACATGTAATTGAAAACATTCCCCTATAACTCATTCTCCTTAAGAGAAGCACCATAAAGAAGCAGGAAGAGTGCCCAGTCAAGTTGAGGTGTATATGGTATAAGCAAAGCCCTATCGTACATCCCCACTTAAACCTCAAATTTGGGTAACCAGTCAACTGGGTCAAAAAAGATGGACAAAAATCTCTGTTTCCCCTCATGTTCCCATGATGGTGTGATCATCAGCCTTCCTCTTTCTCCAAGTGGACTTGACTCCTAATCATTGGTTGCACCATTACACCATCCATGCTTACCTCTTAGGACCCAGAATCTCCCCTTACCTGGAAGTTTCTATGACAGTCCCATCACAGCCTCCCTGCTGGCTAACCTCCCTCAGGTTAAAGTAGTGTTTCCCGTCCCCCCCACGAAGACATAGATACCTGATACACAACCACTGCCTTATATCCTCATCCAACATCCCCTTTTTGACTCCCAACATTGCCCACCACCTCGACCATGATGCCATGGGAATGGAGGACACAAGTTAGGACATAATCAAAAACACTATGGCTACAGACAGGAAGAAATAGAATGAAGAAGACAAATCATGTAAAACGTTTCCTTTTCTTACCATCTCTATTCTGATCAGCTTGTGCCACCAACACTAGCAACACCACTCCCCCTAATTTTGGATCCAGAAACTCAAAAACATGGACACATGCTAATAGCTTCCAGAAAAACTCCTGTTTCCCTAAGCTGCTTCAATTTCTTTTTATCGTATTCTCTAAAATACCATAAATGAAATTAAATTTCCAAGATTTTTTCTTTCTAAAGTTATATAAAGCTAAGTGTATCAATCTTAAGTATACAGCACATGAGTTCTTTGCATCTGCGTACACGTATATATACACCTGGGTATGTGTATGTGTGTGTGTGCAAACACTGTGTAACCACCATCATTACCGAGCACATTTCACTGCCTCAGAAGGCTCCTTCACGGCCCTTCCCTTTGCCCCCACAGGTAAGTACTATTCTGATTTCCATCATTATTTATTAGTCTCGCCTGTTCTTAAACTTCATACAGAGGAAATATCACTACATATTCTTTTGTCTGACTTTTAATTATTATGCTTATGAGATTCATCAATGTTGCTGTATGCAGTTCATTTTTAATTGCTGTTATCGTTTATTATCTGAGCACAAAGTTAGTTTACCATTCTACTGTTGACAGACATTTGGAGCGTTATTTCCAACCAAGCACCAGTGAACATATATATATACACACACACATACATATATAAAGATATATATATATATATATCTTTTGATAGGCCCAGGTACTCATTTCTCTTGGGAACATATCTAGTAGTAAAATTTCTGAGTCACTAAACAAGGCTCATGTTTACTTTAGTAAATACTGTCAAACAGTTGCCCAAAGCGATTATGTCAAGTTCCATTTCCAGTACTAACTGCTCCACTTCCTCAAGTTATTGCCGGTTTTTTCATTTTAGTCATCGAGAGAGTGTGTAGTGTTATCTCATTGTGGCTTAGACCTGCATTTCCTTTTCATATATTAATTAGCCATTTAGATCTAAAAACAATCTCTTCTAAAATGTAAATACCTATAGGAATGTGGTAGGTCACTTAAGATGGCTTCCCTCTTAGTGCTCAGGGAGAATCAGTTGATTCTCAGAGGAGGATATGCTTGTTCCAAAGGCTGGGAAGCACTCACTGTGGGCACTAAGTAGCTAAACAAACTGTGGTTAGTCCCCCTTGGCCAACAACTGTTCTGCCAAAATTGTCAATAATGCCATCACTGAAAAACACACAAAGAGGGGATGAAAACATGAGCTTATAAGCGCAGAAAGAACCATTCTGACGTGAGGCTGTCTGAGGAATGATGGGGTGGAGGCAGGTGGTGGTTCCATGACAGGATATGGAGGCTTTCATTCGCTCAACTCAGCATCTATACTGTCTACATCTGGATGGTCTCCTACTATCTCTGAGGAGCTTCTCCAGCCTGAGCAAGAAGCAAAGCAGACTAGGTTCCCCAGATTGCTGAGTATGGGGCTCTGTGCTTTGTGATCTGCAGACCAGAGTCCTAGCATCACCATGTCTGACTAGGGCTCTGAGGTAAATTCATCAGATTTAACTGTGATCTGCAGACCCATCCCAGGAGCCTGGGCATCCTGCCTACCTCTTTTAAGCAAGACAGTTCCTTTACATCTGCTTCAAAAACTGAACTTCTAAGATGGTATTTGTCAAGAAAATTTGAACATCACTGACATTGTTTCTGTGAAAAATCACATGCTGGTTTCAACAACTCACAAATAAAAGTTTTAAAAGTATTCCATTCATATACTGTTCATTCCTAATATGCCAAATTTCACATCTAAAAATTGGATAGAAATTCTCTTATCTTTGCCACTTTATTCTTCTATCCCCTGCTTTGTTCCTGACAGGATTATGGGTAGCTAGATAGGGTATACCCTTTGTGTTTAAAAGAAAAAAAAGGACAAAAAACTTATATCCCATTGTTTTTAATTTAGAACTCCAGAAGTGATATGAAACATGAGCAATTATCTAAATGACTTTCTGAGGTACTCAAGTTCTTTAGTTCAGTCACTCAGTAGTGTCCAACTCTTTGCAACCCCATGGACTGCAGAAGGCCAGGCCTCCCAGTTCTAAATAAGCTGAAGGAAAGTAAAGATTCACAAATGAATTAAGAACAAAACTGAAAGTGAACTATCTGGATGTGAGTGGTGTAAGGATTATGCTGAGAGAAGGCATTACCAGGTCAAAGTTTAACAATTTTATGGAATGTAACTGACCCATTATGAATTATAATTCTATTTAGACTACAATTCCTTGGTCTATTTTCTTATTTAAAATTAAATAAAAACTTCTAACTTGATTATAACATCTATAAATTACTTACATTTGACAAATATAACTGCTTCAGAAGTGTCATATTCTATAGGAACAGCCAATTTCCTTTAATGTGTTCTGATTAAATTGAGAGTATTGTGCTTAGTTTAAAAAAACAAAACAATGGTAAACAAATGAATTTGGTCATTGTTTTCCTCTGCGGACCACCAAATTTCTCTGGACAACTGTGGAATTCTATTCTTTGAAATAATGGTGTAACCACTTACAAAAAAACACAGTTCACTGAGTTCAAGAATGAAGGTCAAAATGAATGGCTGAAGGAGCTGGCATTCAGATGGCATATCTCCATCTGAGCTGCAGTGGTGGGCAGTCTAGACACATACGATTTGCAAAAAGGAAAGGAGAAACTCTTCCAGCCCAGTGTGCACCTTTAGAGAAGGCAAAACCAAGGGAGCGGGTACAGCTCGTATGACTGACATACCTCTCCATTCACTTAGAGCATTTATAGCATTCTCTGCCCAGCACAGCCTACCATGAACCTCTGGCCACTTATCAAGTTCACTAATACAAAACTGCTCTTCTTATAAATCTGAAAGAGTTGAACATTGGCAGCATTGCATATTGGGAAGTATGCATAACAAGTGACTGTTTAAACAACCAAATATAACACAGCCTCAGCATTTCAGCACCCAAGAATGATACAGTAACCCAGTACATGAAGCAAGGATCGTCACCATCATCTTTTGCAGATGTATAGCACAACTTCTCTCGAACCATTTTGGACCAAGAGCAACATAACAGTTATTTCCAGCTTACAGACATAACTCGGTCCAAGCTCTTATTTAAAAAAAAAAAAAAAGGGTTAAGGGATAATGGGGAAATCTAACAGGAGAAATATCTCAGTATGACCTACTCTGGTAACTAGGATCTTAAACCATGTCACCGAGAGCAAGGCATTTCTTTTCTCTTGCGCTCACTTTCCTTTCTCACAACACAGATAATCCCCAAGGTTGCTTCCAGCTTAAATAGCCTGACTTCACAACAATCTGCCAGTTGCCAAAGTTAAAAATGCCAAGGAATAAATAAAGTACGACATTTACTGCAGAATATTTATCGTGACTAGTATAAGTACCCTGTGGGAAATAAACACATTTTTACGTATCCATGCTCCTACAGGAAAGTATGTATGTTTTGACGAGTGCTAATTTACTGCCTTTTTAGTGACGCACGTTTCTACAGGAAATGAGGCATGTCCAGTAACCGACAGGAATTAGGCACAGGTGAGAACAGGACGTGCAGATCTTTACACTGCGTGAAAATATGAAGCGCTGTGGAGATTCTGCTGTGTCGACTCTATTTTTGCTGATGGGCAGAAATTCCATCACAATTTAGCAATCTGACTTCCAGTTGAAAGCAGAAAGAAAAGAAAAAAAACACCTCTTGAGGTAAATACTTTTCTTAGCCAGACAGACCATCTGGCTATTCAAGAGGGATCACTTACTTTAGAGAAAGGAGTTCACTCTCTTAGGAGGACATATGTAATTTCTAATCCTTCCTTGCCCCTCTTCCTTCCCAGAAGCAGCTTCACACCAGGTACAATACCCCTGAAGGCAAGTGACAGGGGACACATGTGCTTGAATACTTTTATTTAGGGAATCAATTTCCAGATCTTAAGCCTTCACACGTTTCCTTCTCTGTGCTCAGTCACGTCTCTTTGCCACCCCCATGGACTGTACCCTGCCAGGCTCCTCTGTCTACGGAATTTTCCAGGCAAGGATACTGGAGTGGGTTGCCATTTCCTTGTCTAGAAGTGCTCTAAAATCACATATGCCAATCTCCTTTCCTCTCTCTCCTTTCCTCAGCGTCTACTTTCCCTCCAAGGCACACTTCTTACTCATCCAGAATCTCTCTAGATACACTTTCCTACAACGTGAAATGATCAGACATCAAACAAATGAACAATTCACAAATCTCTCTCCTGAAGGAGAGTCCCAGGACAAGGGATAGTCCTGATCTCTTTCATAAGAAGGTCTGGTTTTGCCAATTATGTTAGATGGCGGACATTATTCATAAACTAAGTAAGCCAACTCCGCTGCTCCAAAGTTTTGATGAAAATGTTTAAAGTCTATATCTAACATCAATGTCAAAAATGAATCTACTATGCCCATTTAATTTTTGACTTTAAAAATGTAGATGTCAGGTTAAAAATGTGTGAACATCTAAATTTTTCAAAATTTAGGAGACAAGGCAACAAAAAAAATGTCTAAAGATCAACATTCTAGAGCAACTTTACCCAAGGTATTTTATATAAAACACAAGCTCTGTGAGACTTCTGCCCAAAGAAGGGTTTTGTGGTTGAATATGATTGAGAAACGTGACATATTCTGTATAATTAGCACACTAAAGACTTTGAGATGTTCTCTGGCGAGGACTCTTGGCTTTCTCTGTTTAACCTGGTGTTCTCCACACATTTGGCCATGGGCTCTTTTTTCACACACCATCTACTAACACCCAGCTGAACTGGTGGTCTGTGGAGCACTTGTGTGAAGTGCTGCTCTCGTGGGTCAGCCCCACAAACTATCATATGGGTCTCCTTGTGGCTGTGTTTCTTTCAAGCTGGGCCCTGATGCAGCTGTTTATAAAACAATCATCAGGCTTCCCTAGTGGCTCAATGGCAAAGAACCCACCTGCAGACACGGGTTCATCTCCTGATCCAGGAAGATCCCACATGCAGTGGAGCAACTAAACCTATGCATCACAGCTATTGAACCTGTCCTCTAGAGTTCATGGACCGAAACTACTGAAACCCACACACCCTAGAGCCTGTACCCCACAGCAAGAGAATCTGCCTCAATGAGAAGTCCATGCACCGCAACTAGAGTAGCTCCTGCTTGCCACAATAGAGAAAAGCCCACACAGCAACAAAGACCCAGCACAGCCAAAAATTAATTAAATTTAAAACACTGAAATCATCTATCATGGGATGGATTCAATCACTGGACTCATCCAAAGGAAGCAAACTACTGTGGAACAATTCCCTGCTGCCCAATCCTTCTGTCTGCGGAGTAACATGATAAAAAGAACTATTAGAGCCCAGAAAACAGTCTGCATTTATTTCTCAATACATGTGTGCTACACATGGAAGATGCGCATCTCTGCTGGTCTTGGATTTCCGACTATAATCTATAGACACTACATTAATTTCTCCTTGAAACATTCATAGTAACATATCTATCATGGGCTTTCCTCATCACTCGTGATTCAACAGGCATCTTCCCATTGAGTTTATTGCTCCCGAGATTAAGGTCAAAGAGAACTATTGGAAAATACAATGTGCTAATGACTCACTTCACCACTGTCTTTCCTGAAGAAAAGTGAATAAAATAAACAGACATTTCCTTTTTGAATCCTATCCCAGTGATAGAGGCATAGTAAGAGGACACATTAGAAAATGATTCTACAATGGATAGGAATGGGTCCCAAACTGATTTTAAATGCTAAAATGATACTCAGGTCTGGATCAAAACTGTTTAAATTCTTACCCAAAATATTGTACCTATTTAGACTACAAAGAGCAGCAGGAGTTCCAAGAGAATGGCTAGGACAGTAAAATAACACCTTCAAATCAGCTAAATATATCAATTGCTTTGGTCATCACTACTGCAAAACATGATTCAGCATCACATTAAGCACCCCCACAATTTCTAGCATTAAATCACTAAATACAGCACAGCTCTGTGATAAATCTGATAGGTAAGTTAAAAGAATTTTAAGCATTTTAAGTACTTTGAATAATTTAATTATCAAGTCTGGTTGACTCCAGCCTTAGTTCATACCTATTATTTTCTACTATAATTTCCCAAATACATAGCAACAGCAATGGATCCTAAGTTTCATTTTTTTCACCCACACTACTCTCCTGTACATATTGTTTATTTCCTCTGGAAAAGAAAGAAACATCACAACAATCAATTCCCTTATGATAATGGAACTAAAGGGAACTACAGAGAAAACACTAACTGTAGCGAATGTTGCATAAACTACAAAATCACAGAAGAATGAAGGGAAAAGGCACTGAAAAACTTTTACATGAAAACATCGATGGATAGTATCACTTCACTAGTCAGCATTCTGAATATTAAGAAAAAGTAGTATTGGCCACTTTCACTATTAAGTGAAAGAAGTCATGAAACATACTGGATAATTTGAAAATTCATAAAGATAACACATCTATGCTTAGAAGAGTTGGCACAGTGATCACTTCTGAAAAAGGGGGATAGGGTAAAAATTGAGAAGAGACAGGGTGGATTTTTGGGTGCAGGGGATCTTCTATTTCTTGATTTGAGTGGTAAGTACAGTTATGTTCATTTTGTGATATTCACTCACTGGGATTTTCACTGTTCTATACATTGGTTACATTACTAACAAAAATTAAATATATAACAAACTACATAATTTCTGATATCAGACTTTTTTCACCAACAACATGGCCTCCTAAGTTTAAACATACAATGACCTCCCAGGCGGCACTAGCAGTAAAGAACCTGCCTGCCAAAGCAGGCAGATGTAAGAGACTTGGGTTCGATCCCTCGGTCGGGAAGATCCCCTGGAGGAGGGCATGGCAATCGACTCCAGTATTCTTGCCTGGAAGGTCCCATGGACAGAGGAGTCTGACAGGCTATCATCCATAGGGTCGCACAGAGTCGGATAGAACTGAAGCGACTGAGCACGCATAACCCCCCAGTGATACAAATACAGATCTTCATTTCCCTTTTTCTCAAGCAAGATATAAGCCATCAAGGTGTTACAGAATGATTTCTAAAATAGGCCCAATTCTCTACCTCTCTCTGTATCTATCACCTTGTCTACATGACTTTGTGGTTTCTCCCAGTAAAAGGTAGAGTCTTTTCCCCACTCCCTGAATGCAGGTTGGCCTTATGACTTCCTTCAGCTACTAGAATACAGCTGAAGTGGCACTGTGTCAATCCCAAATCGAGGCCTGAAAAGTTTTAGATGAGAAGAAAGCTGAGCCATCCTAACGGAAGCCATCCTGGACCATCCAGCATAAGGCAACCATCAGCTGATCACAGACCCTAGACGGAGCCTGGCTGAGATCATCCACAGCCTGCCTGGGTCAGCAGAACTGTCCAGCTGTCCCCAGCAGCATGAGAAACACATGATTGTTTTAGCAAAGTAACTGTTAATTTGCAGGGGAAGAGGAGAGACTCAGGAGGAGTGCTCAAGAGGAATTCGAGCTTAAACAAATAGCCTCTAGATCATCAACATTCTGCTAGTTAAGGACTTCAGGATAAAACTAAGATTCAGTGCTAATAATGTAAGAGAAAAACACTTTACCTACAAAGCAGACACATTTAAAACCAGAAACTTTGCTATAAAAATAAACAATGAAATGTGGAGAACTCTGATTTCTAAACCAAACTACTGAAAGCATGTAACAGGCTAGTACAACGTAAAGACTAAAAGAATCAGAGAGCACTGAATATCCCTCCCAGCACTGCTGTTTATTGATCAAGGCTTTAAGCCGTGATTTTCTAACTGTAACAAGCAGATGCAGTTGTTGTCATGAATTAACAACATAGAAACCACCTTAAGTACTACAAACTACTATATAAATGTTAGTAGTCCAAAGTGGGGAGCCCAGGCATCCGAGGTAGACCCTGGCATTCTCCAGTTATGTCATCTTGCATTACTAATTTCTCTGAGACTCAGGGCTCAGTTTCACTGCAAATTTAAAGAAAAATAGCACTATCTCACCGGGTTACTGTGAGAATGGTGACATAGCTGAAGCACCCAACCCAACAACTCCACTAAACAGGCATTCAGTAAACACTAGCAAAATACATAAACAGATAAAAAGATGTGTAGGCAATAATAACCAAAAAGGAAATTGCTTATCATGAGCCTGGTGGGCTACAGTCCACGGGGTCACAAAGAGTCAGACACAACTGAGCGACTTCACTTTCACTGTCAGTAAATAGAAAGTTATCATATTTTTTATGCAAGTGTTACCATAAGGAGAAAAGCATCACATAAATAAAATCAACAGTCGTTAGAGCAGCAGGTGGCCCAGTTCACCTCTGGAGAAAGTCTGGGGAAAAGTTGGGTGAGAACCTGGGATTAGCAGAGGAAGAACTTAGGTTAAGGGTTAAGCTGGCAATAAGGACAGGGACCTCTGCTCAATGTCACGTGGAAGCCTGGATGGGAGGGGAGCTTGGGGGAGAATGGTTACATGTATATGCATGGCTGAGTTGCTATGCTGTCCACCTCAAACCATCACACCGTTGTTAATCGGCCACACTCCAATATAAAGATGTTTTTGTGTTTTTTTTTTTAAAGGTTAAGCTGGGTTGGAGTGCTGGTGAACTTAGCACACATTTAGTACTAGATGTTTCAGGATCACTGTCACCAAGAGCATAATTATGTCTACAGTTCTTCACCATCTACTTTGTTCCTTGACACCATCACTGCAATAAGGCCCAGAACAAGTTGAGTGGGCCTTGAAAGAGGGAGTGGGGGAGAGAGAAGGAAAGAAGACTGAGGAAGATGGGTAAGTGGGAAAAGGGGAGGAAGAATCCAGAGTCATCCCTGGGGGACTGGCTGCAGGACCACTTCTCTTCATGCAGATACCCAAATCTGCAGATGCCCAAGTCCCTGAAATCAAAGGGCATAAGACAATCAGCCCCGCATACCTCCATGCAGAACCCACAGATACAAAGGGCAACTGTACTAATCTGAAGATATTTAACTTTTCAGAAACATTTATGTTTCTGAAGACATCCATGAAAATTTGGTCACAACCTAAACTCTTTGAAGGAAACCAAAAACATCAATGGGGGAATAAAAAAAGTTAAAAGTTAATTCACAAAACATATCAGCTTCCCATGTATTTAAAATAAAACCTTGAAAGAAGCTGACACTCACTAGCCTGAGGCACTTTACCAAACCAATTTTGAATTCAGCCTGCCTCCACTCCCAAATACCTTGACAAGCCTCACCCATCCCCAGTGGTGGGGTTCACCAGGCCCAAGCTCGGGGCATGTTCTCCCACGCCTGTGTCTTAATTCCTTCCAGCCCTGATAACCACCCTATCCCATATCACCATCTTGCCCACATCACAATTACTTGAAAGTAAAATGATTTTCCTACATAGAAAACTCAGATGAAATTATTAAAACCAACAGGAATGTGCTCCAGTAAGACACCTAATATTTTTTAAAAAATAACAATCTTGCTCACAGCCATATTCAATACAAAATATCTGGGGAAAACCTAAATGAAAATGTACAGGGCCTATGTGACGAAAAACATACAACTTAACTGCTCTTTTTGTGTCTTCAAATTTGTCAAGGAAAGAAAATAAGGATGGAGAGGAAGGACACAGTCAGCGGTCTCTCTCCATTTAGTGGGAAGGGAAACCGTATGCCCTCTCTGAAGTCTAATGCACACAGGATGAGCCAAAGCTTGGGGACCGATTGCGTTTCTTCTAGACACATAATCACAGCTTCATGTAAAGGTTTACATTTAAGTATGCCCTCATATATAACACGCATTATATATAAAAAGAAAAAAAAAGAAACTAATCTGAAAATCCATTGTTAGGGGAAAGGTTAAATGAATTACCCTATTTCCATTAACTGGGATTCTATGTCAGCATTAAGATAATTTTAGAAGGTTAGTTAATAATATCAGGTGTTCATTATCTCTTAAATGAAAATAGTTCTCACAACTATCCATGAAATATAATTTCACATATATACACACATATGTGTATATACCAATATGTGTGTATTGGTAGGAAAAACAAATCTTATTTGGTAATTTTTACTTTTATACATTTCTCTAGGTTCTAAAAATTAAACAATAGGCATAAATTATTTTTATAAATAGGAAAAATGTGACTTTTTCTAAAGGAAAACGTCTTTAAATGCCATCTTTGATTTCCCAACTCAATAGGAAATTTCCTTTGACATTGCATAGTATCTGGTTCATTTCTTACAGTGCTTACTACCTGCTGCCTCGATGTTATAGACTGACATGATGCCTTTCAATTATTTGTGAGAACAGTGATTTTTGTAAGGGTATGAACTGAGTGTTATTAATATATTTCTCAGAGTGCTCCCACTTAAACTGTCATTAAATATCCATAAAACAAAGGAATGCATGAATGTCAGATGGTGAATAATCTTGTGTTGATGGGCTGCATAATTACAACAGATAAAATAGACTGAGGATAACTGCTAATTATATAATTTGAAGTCTTCTGAAAAGCTTTTCTATACTCACAAAGAAAAACAATTTATCATATATGTGTTAGAAACCACATTCTGATATTGATTTCTTTAAATTAAAAAAAAAACACCTCAATCCTGATATGGACACTTTTTTTTTTTTTTTTTTTTAAGTAACACAGTAAGTTCATGCTTTGGCACTCACCGCTGTTTCTAAATATATAACAATTACTGAAATATTAATACACAACACAAGGCAGCCACTGAAACTCTGGGTCTACTGTCTAGCAAGCAGCAAGGGAAGCCAGGGTATTATCAACTAAAGGTAACAAATTAAATGTATCTATGAAAACCCTCCTTCCTCAGCAGCTGAAATACAGCTAAACGTCTCAGCATGCTTAAAATGTTGAATAAATACATTTTTAAAAATGAAACAAGAATAGATTAGCTATGACAAACAATGAGATTTCAAAAATGAAAAATAATCTTATAATGAAAAGTGCAACAGATAGGGTAGAATCCAGCTAGGCATAATAAAGCAGCAATTAGAAAACTGGAAGACAGAACTAGGTATTCATGCATAAAGCAGCAAAAGAGACAAGAAGATAAAAGGACAAAAGACATGTTATGAGAGACATTGAAAACAGAGTTTTCAACACTTGTCTAAAAGGAGTTACAACTGGAGAGCAAGGTGGAGAAGCAATATCTGAAGAGATAACATCTGATCATTTTTCAAATATGAAGAAAGACTGGAGTCTTCAGTTGGACAACACACTCTGCCTACTGAGTAAAATAAAGATAAATCCACATATAGACACATCATGGTAAAACTACAGAACATAAGGAATTAAGAGATGATCTCCAAAGACAGAACCATTCTCTACTAAGGAAAACAGTATCCAAAATAAGTCAGAAATACAGTGGTATTCTGTAGGTTAAAAGTACTGCTGGAAAATAACTGTTATCCTAAAATTGTATACTTGATCACTCTCATTACAGAATGAGTTCAAAATAAAGATATTCTCAGACATATAAAGTATATATTTCCTAGTTATCCTCACTTAAAGAACTGTTAAAGGCTGTGATCTCAAAATATAAATTAGCAAATAAAAATATAGGACACCCAGTTAAGCTTGAATTTCATGTAAGCTTATACTTTAAGAATGTATATCCCAAATTATTTGCTGTTTACCTGGCATTCAAATTTAACTGGGCATCCTACATTTTATCTGACAATCCGATCACAAAAGAGAACATGAACCCAGAAAGCAAGGATACAAGAAACAACACTGAGTGAAAAAACTGATACCATCTCAGTAAACTCATTTAACTATTAACCATATAAAAAAAGTTGTTTCCATTAACTATACCTTTGAAAATAGTTCTAAAATGATAATCTCTTTTCTAAGAAAGTTATCACAAATCTATTTTCTTTTAAATATGCAAGCTGTTGTCATAATGGCCTTTGGACATCTCTACATTAAAAGAAGTGTAAATCCAATAACTGTTTTCCCAGCATGTACCAGAAGTCCATTATATTACAAATGATGCATGCAATTAATCATAAGAAAAATAAGAAACTGGTCTTAAAATTAAGTATCACTGTATCTCACCCTACCTGTCTGTTTTAACCCAGCAGTACACCACAGGCCAATTCCTTTCTCCAGCCAAGTCAGTTTACTTGAGGGTCTTTCCTATACTTTCTAGCCTCCTCAACGCACTCAAAGACCAGTCTTCCTCTACATATTCACCATAGTGCAGTCACAGCAATTTTTTTACGTTCACTTAAGAGGCCTGAAATGTAAGCTACAGTCCAGACAACCTCTTTATAACCAAGAAGTTCCATGTACACCTTCTTTACATGGATTATTAATCAAGATTGGTCAATTTCATTTAATGACAGAGGTATGCCCCTGGGCGGGGGCGGGGAAAGTGCATTATCTTTTCTATGGTCGGAATACAATTCAATTTCATATGCACCTCTAGAATCTTTCTAGCAAAAAGAAGTCCTGCAGTGAAAGTTTTAGTAGAGTATTATTGCGTCTTAGTGTATCTGTTTTGTAATTTTATTTTATTAGAGCAGAACAACCAGTGTAATAAAATCAAGCCAAAAGAAAGTTATGTGGACAGCTCTTTTGTATTTGCTTTAATGGGCTCATCTGGAGTGAGCTGAAATTCAGCTAGTTGGAAGACTGAACAAAGCAAATTACATCCTGCTGATTCAAACTGATTTAATTACACTAAATCCAAAGGGCAAGACTGATGTCTTATTCATCATTCATCACATATCCTCAGTCTGTAGTTCAGGAGTGCCCCGCCAACTCATGTTTATGGGCTATGGGATATTTTTTAAAGATTTCAAGATTCATGAAAAAGAAACATACATACACTGGATTCTAAAAGCACAGACACTGTCTAGCTATGTATTTTGGCACTGCCCATATCACCTCAGCACATGCTAAAAATGCAGAAAACAGTAGGTTGATTTTAGAACCATAAACTAATGAAACAAGTAAGTGATTTTAGCATGTTAAAAGAGATATTTGCTTTAAATAAAAGATTTCATGGAATAGACTGGTTCCCAAGTAATTTCAGAACCCAATTCTAGAAGTGAGATTTACACCTAATTTTTAAGAACACATTTATTTCACGGCAAAGTGATAGTCAAGTCTTCAGTCATGTCCAAATCTTTGTGACCCCATGGACTAGAGCCCACCAGGCTCCTCTGTCCATGGAATTATCCAAGCAAGAATACTGGAGTGGGTAGCTTTTCCCTTCTTCAGGGATCTTCCCGACCCAGGGATTGAACCTGGGTCTCCTGTATTGCAGGCAGATTCTTTGCCATCCAAGGCACCAGGGAAGACCATGAAACAGGAGTTCCATGATAACTGCCACGAGGTATTTCTTCATTTAATTCTAATTCAACATCAAACCTTTAGCATAATCATGAAATGACAAATGCTACTCTAGGTATCCACCAGGAAATTTAATTGAATTGTTTGTTTTTATAAATGAAGCAAATTATAACAATTCCATAAATGTTGAGGGCAGTGAGGGCAGGTTTTAGAGCTCCATGTGTGTATATGCAATAAATCATTCCTTTGAAAACATAATTGCAGCACCACTAGAAAGGAGGGGAAAACCCAACTTTTAGGGCAATTATTTGAAAGCTCCTCAAATTAACTTGTGCACAGTTGGCTCTTTGTTACAGAGTACACTTTGTGAAAAGTTGTTTCAGGCATTAATTCACTTAGGTGAAGGAAATAATGCAATTCTAGTTATTAATCACTTTAATTTTAAATGCACTTTGTAAACTGAGAAGACATTAAACTCTAAGAACAATGTGGAACGCACAAGTAATTAGATGGTTAACAGGCTTCTTTTGAAAAACTTCAAAGTAAAGAGCTTCAAGGCTCTAGGAAAATCCAAGTGTACATATGTAATGTGAGAAAGTTCTACCTAAGTTTAGTGGCCAATAATATCACAAAAGGAATGAAATTAAGCCCTTCGCCCAAAAGTAATGTAATAGATTATGATGAATGAAATCATATGATGTTATGAGTCAATCTGCTCTGTAGTGTAATTTAGCAGTGCCTACTCGAGGCAGCATGAAATAGAATTTTCTGTGATACTTCACTCCAGAATTCATGCCAAAAAGTACAACGCTGTTTTGCAAATATTCTCCTAAGACAAACATAAGCCAGGATTTGGCGTTACTGAACATCAGTGTGACTGAGGTGGAACCATTTGATATGCTCAGTATGAATAAAATTTGTTAAAAGGTCACTCCATACCAACCAAACCAGAAAAGGAAAAGTCTAAAATCCTCAGGGAATTAAAGGCTTCTCCACTTTATGTTGCTAAATGAGATGACAAATGATTACTTGCAAATTTTCACTTCCACTTCTATAGTGGCATTTTTATGAACATGAACTGTTAGAACCTTGAACTAGCCAGTAGAAGGAATATATTAGATAACCATCCTTTCTTATTAAATCAAATAAACATTAATTTCTTTGACTTCTATTAGTTCTCAAAACAGATAGTATATCATATTTACATTAGTAATACTTTATGGATATATACAAAATTGGTAAAAGAGACCATGCTGCACATAGAAACAGAGATGGCTTGGGAATTTAATCCTGGCTGGGCCTCCTCATTATCTTTGCGATCTTGGGCACTCTCTTTCAGTCCTAATTGGGATTAATAATGTCCAAATCCTATCCCACCCCAAGAAAATGAGTATACTCTTCACCATTTGACATTCAGAGAAATCAGGAGCATCTGACATTTCTGGAGAGTTTCTAACAAGTAGTCATGCAGACTTAGAATGGCGAGGTATAAATATGGATCCTCCTCTTTCTACAGCTTAATGGAGCAACCAGATATACCTAATCAAAGGAACACTTCAGGAAACTACATGACTAGGGTCTAAAATTTGTGTGACAGACCAGTCATTTCTTTCTTCTTATGCACAACCTCCATCCCAGGTGACAGAATACTGCTATCAGAGCACTAAAATAAATTGACAGAGTCCTTTAACATTACTTACTGCACAGCAAAGCCCCCCTATAGCATCCTGGGCCAACAGCTATTAGGGATCTGTTGGATCACTCCTAAGTGCTGGAAACTCAGTACTTCCAAAAGTGGCTCATTACAATGATGGGGAATTCTAATCTACAGAAAAGGTTTGCATGTAGTTGTTATAAACATGCCTCCTTATAACTCCAGGCTATTGACTTTAGCTTTTCAAGTAATTTATAAGTCTTGCAGGACAGTCGATTAAACATTTAAAGGCATATTTCCAAGGTAGCCACTATATTTCTCCTCAGTCAACTTGGTTTACATTTCTCTCCTCAGTCAACTTGGTTTATATGGTAGAATATACATTTAGCCATCTATTCATTCTCCCACCCATTTAATTCAGCTTTCTATCCATACAGTATGAACTTTTAATGATATCTGAAATTCTACTGATTCTTACATAATGTTGATTAATCCCCTACTCCCACATCCCTAGCAGTACTGCAAGTTTGCAGATGTTTCTCAAAAAGCATCTTGAGCACCCTCTCCTTTGCCAACCTTCTTTCATCTACAATGAGGGCTTAAAATATTTGAAGGAAAACATTTTTAAAGACATGGTGTATCTATGTGCATTTCAAAAGAAGATTCTTTTGAAGTCAGCAAAAGCTCTTCAAATCATCAAAGTTATACAGATACAATATTGAAGAGACAATTCACTTCAGAAATCTCTCAGATAATTAAGATATTCCTTTGACTTGAACCATTTTGATAGGGATTAACATATATATTGTTAACACTACATTAATCTGCTGCTGCTGCTGCTAAGTCGCTTCAGTCGTGTCCAACTCTGTGCGACCCCACAGACAGCAGCCCACCAGGCTCCCCCGTCCCTGGGATTCTCCAGGCAAGAACACTGGAGTGGGTTGCCATTTCCTTCTCCAATGCATGAAAGTGAAAAGTGAAAGTGAAGTCGCTCAGTCGTGTCCGACTCTTCGCGACCCCATGGACTATAGCCTATCAGGCTCCTCCGTCCATGGGATTTTCCAGGCAAGAGTACTGGAGTGGGGTGCCATTGCCTTCTCCGATTAATCTGCTCTGTCCCTATAAACACATACTGGTCAAGGATAGAGAGTCTCAGAACACAAGTCAGAGGACATGTGCTGTGTTTTGATATGGATTTTGGTTCAATAAGACTCTTGGAGGCTCTTTCTCTGTTTATTGCAAAGTACACATATTTCCAAGTTACTACCACCACCTCCATCCTAGACATGTACTCGGAAATTGGGAGCACTGACCGCACATCTCCCAAAGTAAATGAAATTAAATTTGCTATCATATACGGGTACTATAAGCTAGGCACTGGTAAACCTGAATTATAACCTCAGATCTATTTGGCCACAGAAAAGTCACTTAACCAGTCTGGACTTGAATGTCCTCACTCGTAAAGCACAGACACTGAACTAAAGGATTTTTGAAGGTCCCACTGCTTGTATGTTTCTATATAGATTGAACAAAAGCAATTATCCTTCAATTAAAAAAATTTTTAAAAAAATGTGTTTGCTCTGATATTTAATACCTTAATAGTTTGAGTAGCCAGAAACAGTCTGATGAGAGAAGAAAGGGAACTCTGTGGCCCAATCATATGTCAGTAAAGAAGTACTACTTCTAGGAACATGCATGTGCTTACATGTGCACACACGCACATGTGGATCATGCCCTCCATAATGTAATCCAATCTGCCATGGATTCCAACACAAATAGATAGAGGAGGGTAAGTTCCATAAAGTTTAAATGGTAGTGATGTAATTCTAGCAACCATACACTAAACTTTTTTTTCCTAAACAGAGTGAGCATGAGATGGTTCTCTGTGTGACCTTACAGGCTGGGTTAATGAGCAAAACATGGCAAAACAACTCAAGTTTCTAAAAGCAAAACAACTGTTGAGCTCATACATCAATGAATTCACAGTTGATCTTACCTTGACAAAAGGTGTTGTTAACCCGTTTATAACCTTGTAGACATTCCATCATTTGATTATATCCATGATAAGCTGTAAAAAAGAAACAATTCTGTTATATGTTTAAATTCTTACAATCCTAAACTACTGTATGTGATAAGCAAAGTGATATAAAGCATCAATGATCTTACTTCTAAGATATCAACCCAATGTATATTCATTTTCCGTTGTTTTTCAGTATATCTCATGCTTTGCAACAGACATAAATCTCAATTAGTTTTCAATCTTTATGTTCATTCAAAAACCATAAAACTCTTCTATATTTTCTTCTAATCAGTGATTATTACCAAAAAATTCAATTCCTCCCCAATGATTAACTACTGGCAGTTGAATTTTCTTATAAATTCAGAAAGGGTGATTAGACATCCTGGTCTGCCTAGGACAGTCCTTGATGATACCTGTTGCTCCATCAAAGTTCATTAATAGCATTCCACTTCACTCTGAAAAGTTCCCAGTTTAGATAATAAACTATATGCTCACTTGAATTATAGGCTCACATATTCTAGTATAAATTGATTCTCTCTACCATGAAGCTGAGAAGAACAGGTGTTAAAGGAAGCTAGGAGATGTATAGAGATGCTCTGATACACTGTCTGATTCAGCATTCAGAAAACTCAACCAGTCAAATGTTGAAGCCACCAATTTACCAACAAAACCCTAGCCACTGAAATTCTGACATCCTACTGTGATACCTGAGAGACTTCTTGGCATAAATGCCAGAACCAGTTTGCTGCTGCTAAGTCACTTCAGTCGTGTCCGACTCTGCGCGACCCCATAGACGGCAGCCCACCAGGCTCCCCCGTCCCTGGGATTCTCCAGGCAAGAACACTGGAGTGGGTTGCCATTTCCTTCTCCAGTGCATGAAAGTGAAAAGTGAAAGTGAAGTTGCTCAGTCGTGTCTGACTCTTCACGACCCCATGGACTGCAGCCTACCAGGCTCCTCTGTCCATGGGATTTTCCAGGCAAGAATACTGGAGTGGGTGCCACTGCCTTCTCCAGAACCAGTCTGACCTGGGTTCAAATCTTGGCTCTGCCTTTGACAGCTCTGCCACCTTGAAAGACAAGCTTCCTGGTTCCAAACGGAATTCTGCACAATAGGAGTATTTCCAACTGTTGAGTAAGTCAGGGCTGTTGCGGAGTACAGAGATACTTTATACAAAATGCCTACCATTGGGCCTGACAAAAGTATGCACAGATATCATTGTTTCCTGCAATAAGGTGCTCTTTTATTAAGATAATAATGGACTGTCATGAAAATAGGCTAAATGGTTAAACCACTTAGAAGACCTAAACAAGCAGTGAAACAAAAAAGTTCCAAGTAAAATGGAAATTTTCCTTTGAAAAGTAAAATTATTTTGCCCCTAACACATGGTCTTCATTCTCACCACTAAGGAATAGCGCGTAAGTATTTACTAGTCACATTCCTCTCCTCTATTACTTCCTTTCTTTGCCTTATTTCCTCTGCTAGAAAATGGTTAAGGTGAGGAATCTGGAAATAGTGGGTTAAAAGTAAAAAACTAGTATGTGGGGAGTCACCCATTCAGCCCCTTGGCCACATGTCCAGTCTTGTCCCACGTAAGGAGGACACCCTGTAACAGGTTACCTACAGAGATTGTGAGATCTCTCTCAGTGACTTATTCAAAGGCAAAAGAGAGATTATTATCTCATTTAAAAATTAAGTTGTCTACCTCAAGGCAGAAAGCCAGACCAGATGATCTTAAAGTCTTCCTCTGTTTAGAATTCAATGCTAATTTTCTTTGAAAAAAGTTTAAAGGACAAGCAACTTGTTCATACCAAGTACATTTTTAATAGATTACAGACTCTTTAATGAAATCATTTGCAGATTTAAAAGTAAGTTTTCACAGTAAGAACTGATCAACAATGAAAGGTCTTTCTGTATGTGGCTAAACAAAAAATTCAAAACATTAAATAAGAGCCACTTGAAAATTACTCTGAGTGAAAAAAAAAAAAGCATGGAGCACAAAACCCTAGCTTCTAAAGCCAAGAAAAGTCTGCTCTCTTCCAAAACGAGTATGATTTTAAAATAAACAAAGTTTTTTAAGTGACATAGGAAGAATAGGACTCTGAGTGTATTTCTTGGGAGTGGGCTACATGGTAGGATGGCACAAATGGAGTAAAAGTCAAGATGTCAATAGCTTACTTCATTCATAATCCATGTTGCTCTTCAACTTATATATTAGATCAACCTATACAGACCTTATTTTCATTAGTTAAAAGTGATAGCAACTTTGTACTTTTACTTTCTACTTAAATTATTATCAACATTAAAATATAGAGCTAACAAAACCATATAAAGTATTGAATTTATCCCCAGATGACACATTTCTAGATAGAAAATAACACAACTGTGATTCTCTTTACTCTTCACTTCTGTCCCTGTCTTGCAACTTTGGGCTTTGGAAATAAGAGGAAAGAGAAGCTAAATAAGCAAACAATACACAGAGAAGGGAAAAAATGAAAAAGAAAAATAAGAGATAAAATGAAAAAAGTACTAGAGAACATAAACTTAGCCTCAAAACCAAGCTGTAAGAATTTGACTTCTCTTTCTTCAGTCCTTAGACTCAGCAGTGGAAAACATACTAACCTTCACATTATTCTAAACTTACCCCCAAAATGATGGGGAGACATTTTTTGAAAAGCAATGCTTCTTCAACATTTTAGATATAGATTTGTTTCATGGTCCATAGGACTTCACGGCAAATGACAGAGCTGAGAGTCAAACCCAAGTCTACCTAACTCCAAACTCCATGGTCTCAAAATCATACAAAACGTCCCCGAGATGTCCCTTTGGTCAGGCTGTCACGATAATTTTATGTAGATAGATCTTTTAGTGAGGTGGGACCATCACACTCAACCCACTGCTAGAAATTGCATGGCTAATCATTATTGAAACCCAGAGAAAATTTACCGGGGACAATGTCTCAGTACTGAATGTTCTTGTTTATGTGCGTTTTTTCCCCTCTATATGAGTAATTCATTAATTATCAGAAACTTCAGTGGTGTTTCCAAAAATTATTTTTCTAAAGGAAGATAGGAGCAATTATCAAGGAAAAAAGTAAAATTAAATTAACTTGAAACATCAAAAGATTTAGAGAACAAGTTTGAGAGATAAGAAACAATCATTTATGATGATGGAAGAATAGTACATAAGACAGACCAAAGGAGCAGTGATTCTTAGGGGGCAGATTCTAGATTGAATAAGTTTTAAAAGGCAGTTGAGAATACCATTCAAATCAATAGCTGTTTGTTGAGAATACCATTGAAATCAACAGATGTTTAACGAAAGATAAATAAAAATTATCCAATGGAAGCAAATGAGAAACTCCTTGCAGCATAAACTATTTAAAAATAACTATAAAAACGAAAATGATAACATAGAAAAATATCACTTGCTTTCTTGGCAAAAACATGACAAATAAGAAGAGGGAAAGCTCCACTTAAAACCAGCTACCTCTGTCTTTCTACCTCTGATAATCTTTTTAGAAAGATTATCAATCCAAATAGGATTCAATTATCCAGAGCTAACACCATATTCAAAAACTGGGGGGAAAGTAACAGAAAGATGTAAATCTGGATTTATTCACATCAACAGGTTCTGGGAAACAAATTTTATAGACTAATCAATGCATGTAGATGTCAGTAGAGATTTATGTTGTGAAAAATGTGATAGTTTAACAGCAGAGACTAAGAGGAAAAGGGAGGAAGCACTGTGTCCTTGTGACTAAGCTTCTCTTTCAAAAATCAGCAATCATTCATTTCTCTATTTTAGCTTTTCTTTTCAGTAAAATTTGAAAACCTATAGTGTAATAAAAACTGCAGGAGAAGTTGTGGATATTAATAAACATTTAAGGAGTGTAACTTAACAACTGCTGATTTTTTATAGCAGCATTTAATTATCATTTCATTATCATTTTAAAAGAGATCTTATTTTTCTTTCATCTTAGAAAATAGAGCCTACTTATAGAACATCCCCTTTTAAAAGATTTTTTCTTTAAAGTAATCCAGCTGAACAAAAGGCAACCGATAACTATGTTTATTAAAAAACAGAAATCAATATGAAAGCTTTCTCAGACTTGCAAGATTTCTGGAGATGCAAATTATTGTACTATGTTCCACAATTCAATGTGATTTCTTTGAAGTCTAATGTCTCACCATTAAAACAGTCATCATAAGAAAACAGACATGCTACATTAACCTGCAAAAGAACGATGAAATGTCACTTACATGGCTTCTTGGGGCATTTCTGGCATTTGTGAAAGCCCCAGGAGGTGCCCACAGTTCCACAGCAGTCCTCCTGCTTTGAAAGGCCAGGGAGCGCTTTGCCACACTGCAATGATGAGGTGTGAAATAGGAAGGTTAATTGGATGCAGGATGCCCAGCGCCAGAGCACTGGTGTGCTTCACAGCCACATTATAAAACAGTTCCCTTGTTGTTGACACAGAACCCGGGGGAGTGTTGGGAGTGGGGGCTCTAAAACCTCAGAATGAAACATCAGCTCACAATCAGAGGGCACTCAAGCAAACAAGCACATTTCCAAGAGCTCCGTGGCATTTTTAGAGTCTTCATACAACCTGTCACTGATCTGAGCACTTTATAAAACTTAACCTTCCAATGCCTTTTTTCGCATTTTTTTCCCCTTAGTAAGAAGGAACTTAAAAGATACTTTGAACTTTTTACATTTGAATTTTAACTGTCTACTGAGATGTCCGCTGTGGACACTCAGGGAACAGAGCTGTAAGGGTGAGGCATGTACGAAGACCTTGAGAATACGGCACAGATCCCACCTACAAGAGGCCATGGGTCCTCCTGTAACACCAAGGCCTGGGCAGAGACAGAGTATGACCACAGGCTGAGCCAGACCAGCCCTGGGTGAGACAGACACTCCAGACAGCCATGCAGCCTGACCCCGGGAAGTCAGCCACGCTGGGAAGGTTCTGGCAGGTTTATATCAGGCCAGCAGGCAGAGGAGTCGGGCTTCAGGATCACCTGAGTGCCACAGAGATGACAAATGCAAGGATCCATCTCATGTTCCAGCCAGCCAAGGTCAGAAGAGGCCAAGAAGCAGAATCCTGAAGTTAGACCTGCTCAGTGGCATTGACAAGACTTTAGAATGACAGACTCTGCTTTGCGCACTGATTTCGAGGCCAATGGTGCAGGAAGGGCCACCTGGCTCCTCATTCCTAATGTGCAGGCAAAGCCCAGATCTAAGGGGCCACTCTGCCTTCCTCTGCCTCAGCCTCTACAAGATTCTCCAAATGGCTTTCAGAGTCACCTTGGCTTCCCTTGTGGCTCAGCTGGTAAAGAATCCACCTGCAATGAGGGAGACCTGGGTTCGATCCCTGAGTTGGGAAGATCCTCTGGAGAATGAAAAGGCTATCCACTCCAGTATTCTGGCCTGGAGAATTCCATGGACTGTATAGTCCATGGGGTCGTCCATGGGGTTGCAAAGAGTCAGACTGAGCGACTTTCACTTTCACTTTCCAAAGACAAATCTGACCACATTATTCTGAATGAAAACCTTCAGCGACTGTCCCCTGTATGAAGACTGCAACCTCCCCGATACGATCTGTGTGACCTTCTAGTTCTCACCTCAGACAATCTCTCTCTGTCCCCTCCCACCCCTCTCCATCCCTCCTTCAGGCACACTCAAGAATGCCTTATCTTCTGTACAAACTAGCTTGTTCTTTAGTTTCCTCTGATTGTTCACTCCTTCCTTCCTTTAACAGACCCAGAGAATCCTCACCATGAAACCTCCTGTCTCCTCAATTTCAGCGAGTTCCTCCAACCATCCCCTTTACTCCAGGATACTTTCTACACAGTTCTGCTGCCTCCGCTATGCATTTTAATCAAACACAGATGTATTTTACTTATCTTTATAACCCCAATGTATAGTATAAGTTGCAAATAAACACTCAATAAACGTTAAGGGAAGGAAGGAGCAAACAATCAGAAGAAACTAAAGAACTAGTTTCAGTCCATTCAAGCAAGCAATGGTCCTGGGGAAAACAATGGGAATTAGCAAACTAGCCCAGGCTGGTGAGCAGAACTCAGGGGAAGAAAGTTGGGACAGGTGATGACTCGTAGAAGGGCAGCAGATAGTGGATACCGGTTGCCTGGCAGGCCTCCAGGGACCACACTGCCTTCCCTCCAGGTCCACCCATGCAGCATTCCCAACAAGGCTCTGACTACATGTCCGACTTGTAAAACAAAACCAGAGAAGGCAGGGCTCAGCTAATGAAGTTGGAGTTACATCATAGCTTTGAAGTCCTTAGGTTTTTGTGGGTTTTCAAGATTTCAACAGGATGTCGTATTCTCTCCAAAAATAGTGTATGATGAGCAGGAGGAGGGGAGGGGGGCAATGGGGGAAGAGAGTGAACACATGTACAAATGGAGAACCTCGGGGAGGAACACCACACACTGGCTGCATTCAGGTAGTTCCCACACTCCTTCAGCTTAGTAACAGAAGGCTTAAACCTGAAATATGAAGCAAGGAAGAAGGAAGATGGAACAACGCTCCAGGCGTTAAGACTGGAAAGAAAATGATATGTGAAGAACACAGAGGTCTCCACGGTTGCAATCAGCTGCCAAAGCGTGCTTGTGGTTTACTCCCAGTATGATCAGTCAGATTTATGTCAGACACCAGTGCATATCACATGTAGACCATTCTCGTCCCAGCCCCTCTAGGTTCTTCTCTTCATCAAGCAAAACTCTCAACACTTGCCGATTTTATATGCTCCAAATGCTGGTAGCAGTTAAAATCCAATTTTCACCTTGGATTCCTAGAATGTTTGATTTGGGAGGGCAAAAATAAATCATTTCTCCCGACTGGGCCTCAAAAAAACGGTACAAGGTTTTCATTACAGGATTCAGGCTGCTTTATCCTACGGCTTTGTTTTTGCGGGTCCACAGCCAAGAGCAGCACAAGCCATCCAAGTCGATTAAATAAATGGCAGGGTAGGTGGTACCACAACGCTGTGTGTTCCTCTCAAAACTGGGTCTGCACAGCATGAGGACAGACTGCCAGGGATAAAGTCAGGTTTGCAACAAGGCAAAGGGCGCCCCTCTGGTTAGTTAACTATGCAGAGATTTCAAAGTGCAGCAAGAAACTCCACCTGAGATCTTTGCAGCCAGATGCAGGGCTTTCGCTCATACAAGAGATTCCTCAGCACCTGATATTACCTGGATGCTGGAAGCATCTAGAACAAAAGAAGGTAGAGGAAGGATCTCCCCTCCATACCAAAAGTCCACACAGGAGACAATGACATTGAAAAGGACATTAGAATCTTAAATGCCCTCCTGTCAGCCTGGAAGATTCTACTTCTCAATAAGACATAATCACATGGACATAGGCTGATGCTACTGAGCTACGTTTTTATTCCCAAGTTAAAGTGATTTTTTACAAGTTAAAAACACAAATGGAATTTCTCTTGTGTGAATCACTCACCACATTTTCAGAGAAAGCCTGCCTCTCATTTCAAGGCATATCTTATTAGAAATCCAGGAGAAATGTGCTAATCGTATAACCCAATATTTAGTTATTTCAAGCCAGAAAGGAAAACCTATGCTGTCCATCGAGCAATGTGATAAAGCTCAAAAAGTTCACCCAACTCCGGGCTGCACATTAGGGGACTCTTGGACCCCACACGTCCATGCTAGGATTCAGCAAATGCATGGCCTACCTAGAGTGGTCCAAACAGAACAACAAAGGTCCAGGCTACCAGGTTCAACGACTGTCAGCTGAAGAAAGTAGAGATAATAAGACAGACAGCAGAGTTCAGACATGTTCAACAAACATGTTCAACATGTTCATGTTGTTGCTTGAAGTTATCTGCATGGTGAAGGTATTAGCAGGACTACAGGCTCCAGATCACAAGAAAAGAAGATTCCACTCATAGCAGGAGACTTTTACAACAGCGAATGATCCTCAATAATGGAAGAGGTCAACATCTTCACTGATGCTGAAGGCTGAAGGATCATCTCGTGGGAATGCCCAGGGTGAGAAGCAGATGTCTCTTAGGGTTTCTGTCAGATCTAGGGTTCCATGCTCAATATACACTGATAGGTTGCATTACTGACAAAGGAAATACTAGAGCCAACCCCAAGTACTTGTGTTGCGGAGAGCAGGAAATGTCTCTAGCAGGACAGTGTCTGGGCAGATACACTCCTACCCAGCTTCTATGCTTCACCTTGTCCCTCAAATCAACACCACCAGGGATGCTCATACCGGTCTGAGCTTACTCCTACAGGACCTATGCAAACTAGACAGAAAAAGAGGAAAACAAATAGAACTCCTCTCAGCACTAATCACCATGATTCTTAGAAGACTGGCTGCATGAAAATAACTCATCAACCATTACTACCTGCATATCCGGACTAGCACCATACATTAGAGGGTAAGACTATTTAGAAAGCATCACAATTACTCCATGAATGTTCATGGTACTACTTTTACAGCAAAGAAGTTATTACAAGCAGTGGTGCAAAAGCCTTTGTTAAACATTGTTAAGAATTAACAGACTGCAAAATCATGAACTTTTCTAAATCTTGACCTGATTGAGAACACTTATCTGTAGACTTATCTGCAGCACTCACCTGCAAATCCTCGCTTTTAAAACATCATAACACTTTCCTGCCACCCAAAATAAAGCTGTGATGACAGCTGGTTTTAGATCTCCCTATAAATATATGAGCATTAAGTCTTAAATTTAATGGTTTATAATTTTTGTCTATTACAAACTCACCAATGGAATTGCTTCATAGATGAACAATCACTTGAAGAGAGTGTGATAAATATTGGAGTATGGTGTCAAAAGATTCAGTTTTCACACCTTAAAATTACTAGTACCGATAGTATCCTTATTTCAAGAACGTTTGCTGCACCAGGCCAGTGGATCTTCCCCAGGAAAGATTCAGCCATGGGGGAAAAAAAGGAACACTGGTGTGGAATTATTACACCTGGACCTAAACCCCAAGTCTCTCTGACATCTTTGTTCCACAGACCATCCAGCATCTTTAGACTAGTTCTCAGACAAAGGGATGGTAATCCCAACTTCAAAGGACTGTGGTGAGATTCATCAATGCATGTCCAAGCGTGGCGGACCTTATCCCGTCAGCCCCGGTACAGGGACTAGTAGACAGTGATCTTCTGGGGTGTGTTCTGCACCAGGACAGAGTGTTTGGGAAGCAGAGCAAGGACTGGCTGGATCTGCACCATCCTCCTCAGCTTATATCTTGTGTGGGTGCAACCTACCAAGCGTTACAATGCTGGCCAATTTCTTAGGCTCTCGGGATACATTTCTTAAAAGAGTTCAGATACTCTAGGAGTAAAAGGGCTGCTTTATGAAGATGGCCACCATGTCAAGGACTCACAACTGAAGACATTTGAAAATGTTAATACTGAAATACTCTTACAAATTATCTTATCACGTGTATGTAACTCACTTTATTTTGTTATCAGGAACCATTATATGCTGAAGTATAAAAGACTCTGAGTTTGAATAAAGAACATTTTTCTCAACAAGATTAAGACACTGGAACCAAAGAAACACAGAGAAGCTAAAATATTAAAGTAGTATAGATTTTTTTTAAATGCTCCTAGAGATTGTACCGAAGTAAAACATGAAAGGAGAGAGAGGCTGGTTCACTGCAACTCCCTCTCTTGCAAGAGGATGCAGAGCAGTGTTTGGGCAAGAACTGAAACAGGCAGTGACTCAACGGCTGGACTGGGGAGAAGGATTCCAAAGGGATGGAGCAGCGTTAGCTAAGCCCAATACCTAACACCAAGTGGAAGGGGCCGCAGGGCGGGAGCAGGCGAAGGACAGAGGAAGGCAGGCCAAATGCAAAGAAACAGCGCGCCGGTGGGGCAAGTCAGAGAATGAAGTGGAGCTAAGGCATGGACATTCTCCCAGTCGGATTCAGCTTGTAGCGGGACATCAAAACTCATTAGGAGGCAGGAAAAGGGAAAGGTCAAAGCAACAGAGTTCTGGGTTGCTTCCAGTGAAGTATCTGGCATCTGTGAAGCAGCGTGGCAAACAGAAATATTGATCAAGAGGAGGAGGAAGAGAAAGAAAAGATTAAGTGTTTTATGAAAGTATAGTGTTCTACATCTGGTGTGTGCATGCATGCTCAGTCACTTGAGTCATGTCAGACTCCTTGCAACCCCATGGACTGAGGCCCACCAGGTTCCTCTGTCCATGGGATTTTCCAGGCAAGAATACTAGAGTGGGTTGCCATGCCCTCCTCCAGTCTACATCTGATACTTCCCCTCAAAAGTAAGTACGAATTATTAGGATAGAGTACATCATTCATGGAGAAAAATGGAAGAAATTGCTGATCAATATGATCAGTAATCAGAGGCCCATAACAAAATTGGGTAATTATTAAATTATTAGAGAAGTGTTGGCTATATTTCTCCTCAAAGAACTAGCTGAAGGGAGCTTTTAAGTTCACTGCAAAAGATCTCTTTCCCAACAAATGCTATCCCAAACAAGAGCCATCCCAACACAAACTGCCAGGCATCTCCATGTTTGGCAGAATTAGTGCATTATGATTGTCAAACTGACCTACCCACACAATCCTATTCCCGCATGTGGGTCCAGTGAAAAGTGGTGAAAAGATGACCCAGAAGTCAATAAAAGACAAGAGTTTAGCTTTTGAAGTTGGATCAATATGCGTCAAAATCCTCACTTTACCCATCACCACCTACATGGCCACAGGCAAAACTCTCAAACTCTCTGCCTATTTCTTCCTTAAAATGGAACTAAAAATGTCCATTTCCACAGAGTTCTCAAAACTTAAACAATACATGGAAGCAGATTCTACATGAGACAGCCACGTGTCCAGACATGTTTGGCTCAGAATCAATCTTAGACCCCTTCCTCTGGGTCACTTGTTTAAAAACCTGGGCTTATTTAACAAATGACCAAGTAATCTAATAGTTACTCAATATAATACAATGTCCCAACTTACAGAGAAGAGCTGCATTAAAATAAATTAGATCTGGAAATTTAAAGGGCTTCCCTGAGAGCTCAGTTGGTAAAGAATCCGTCTGCAATGCAGGAGACCCCAGTTCAATTCCTGGGTCAGGAAGATCCACTGGAGAAGGGATAGGCCACCCACTCCAATATTCTTGGGCTTCCCTTATGGCTCAGCTGGTAAAGAATCCAACTGCAATGCAGGAGATCTGGGTTGGGAAGATTCCCTGGAGAAGGGAAAGGCTACCCACTCCAGTATTCTGGCCTGGAGAATTGCATGGACTGTATTCCATGGACAGAGAAGCCTGGTGGGCTACAGGCCATGGGATTGCAAAGGGTCAGACATGACTGAGTGACTAACATAAAGAAATTTAAAAAGAAAAAGATGTTCTTTTTGGGTTTTTTTTGTTTTTTTTAAGTTGCACTGCACAGCAAGGGGATCTTTGTTCTCCCACCAGGAACTGAATCCATGCCCCCTGCAGTGAAAGTGCGGCATCTTAACCACTGGACCTCAGGTAAGTCCCAAAACAAGATATTCTTAAGATTTTGCTAAAAAATGTTCCAGTTTTTTTAAAAAATAAAGATCAGGGCGTTAATGCTGTGGAAAGTTTGTGATTTCATTTTCAGTTCAGTTCAGTTGCTCAGTCGTGTCCGACTCTTTGCGACCCCATGAACTGCAGCACACCAGGCCTCCCTGTCCATCACCAACTCCCGGAGTTGACTCAAACTCATGCCCATCGAGTCGGTGATGCCATCCAGCCATCTCATCCTCTGTCGTCCCCTCCTCCTCCTGCCCCCAATCCCTCCCAGCATCAGGGTCTTTTCCAATGAGTCAACTCTTCGCATGAGGTGGCCAAAGTACTGGAGTCTCAGCTTCAGCATCAGTCCTTCCAATGAACACCCAGGACTGATCTCCTTTAGGATGGACTGGTTGGATCTCCTTGCAGTCCAAGGGACTCTCAAGAGTCTTCTCCAACACTTCTACTCAATAAGGACAACATGGTATCACTGAATCACAGTGAGTTAACCAGTTAATATCAGTGTTTAAGCAACAGATGACTTCACTTTGGGGACATCAAGACTCTTCTTGTCATACGCCGTGTCTTGGTGAAAGAGGATCAAAACCATGAAACCGCAATAATGGAGCCTACTACTCTACATCCACTCCCAAGCATCATGGCCCAAGGACAGGCACTGCAGAACATGGACTCGCTGAGACAGGTCCCAGAGAATGTGTCTGTTCTTTCCTGCTCAGCTAGTATCATGGACTGAATATTGCTATGCCTCTCTGTGTATATTCACATCTGACCCCTAACAGCATGACATGAGGAGGTGTGGCCTTTGGGACATAATTAGATTTAGATGAGGTCATGAGGGTGGGCCCTTGTGATAGGATTAGTGTCCTGATGAAGACAGACACACTAGAGCCCTTTTTCTGCCCTATGAAGACAGAGAGAAGGTGGCCACAGACAAACCAGGAAGACAGCCCTGAAGTGAAGTAAAAGTCGCTCAGTCATGTCCAACTCTGTGACCCCATGGACTGTATAGTCCATGGAACTCTCCAGGCCAGATTACTGGAGTGGGTAGCCTTTCCCTTCTCCAGGGAATCTTCCCAACCCAGGGATCGAACCCAGGTCTCCTGCATTGCAGGTGGATTCTTTACCAGTTGAGTCACAAGGAAAGCCCAAGAATACTGGAGTGGGTAGCCTATCCCTTCTCCAGCGGATCTTCCTGACCCAGGAATTGAACCGGGGTTTCCTGCATTACAGGAGGATTCTTTACCAACTGAGCTATCAGGGAAGCCTGAAGAGAGCCCTACCAGGAATTAAATCTCTCAATCTCTTGATCTTATACTTCCAATTTCCAGAACTGTGAGAAAATAAATTTTGGTCATTTCTACTACCCAGTCTATAGTATTGGGTTGGCCAGAAGTTCATTTGGGTTTTTCCATAAGATGTTACAGAAACCTGAACAAACTTTTTTGGCCAACCCAATATTTGTGATGGCAGCCCAAGCCAACTTCTACAGAGAGCAATGGTTCTTGTAAATCCTCCATACCCAGAAGAAGTGACCTAAGAGCCTGCATGGAATAGTAGAAACGATACTGGAGTAAGACCCAGAAAGCCTCAGTTTTAGTCCTTACCTACCATAAACTCAAAACAAGACATGAAGCAAGTTTATTTCTCTCTGGACTTCAGCTTCCTCACCAATCCAATTTTAAGGATAGACTAACAGTGCATGTTCACTGATGTGCCTAGAGTCTATGATTTTATGAAGACTCTAGTACAGGGGTGAGGGTAACCTGTGAAGGTCCTTGTTCATTGAACGCCCCCTGCCTGTCAGGCTAATACACTAGATTCTCTGCTACCATATTTCCAGATCCTAACATCATATCCTGACCTAGACCAACTCAATCAGTGACAACCAGAATGGGCTTCCTCTTCTGGACCTTGTTTCATGTCCTCCCCTTTTCCTGCTAGGCGGTACTACCAAAAAAAAAAAAAACCACACAGTTCTTTCTAAAAACAGTTGTGGCTTTTCAATGACTCCTTTCTAAACTATAAGAATTATAATAAATAGATAACTACCAATAAGTGAAATAAATTATTCAAGATAGGCATGGAGAGGCAGACTTTCCATGCCTTGAGGTATGACTCATTAGAAAGTCACATTATGGTTGATCAACCCACACTGCACAGGTGTCCCAAGAATTATCCCATGTGTGAAACTGCCACACTCACCTCTACCACACCCAGAAGTACCTTATTCCAATGTTCTGGCAAAAAGCCTCAAGGTATTCTGGCAAGAAGAAACTACACCCTCAGTTCTATGAATCTGGTTGAGGAACATGAATCCCACTTATTAAAACAAAACAAAAAAAAACCCCTGGGATTTCTCATAAAAACCAGACTGAGGACCCTCTTGGGAGGAGCTCTCCCTGCAAGTAATGTAACGATTAATCCAAACTCCTGTCACAACTCTTCTTTGTTTCTATTAATATTTTCACTATGATATAAACACATCTCCCCTCTGGCAAAATGACTTCTGCCCATCTTCTGAGCAAAACAGTCCTCCTTGAGCCTGTGGACCAACTATGGCTCCAAACCAAACTAGAAAACCTCATGAGAGCTCTTCAGCATCCATGTACCAGAACATTAAATATGTTTATGTCTATGTGCCAATAAGAAAAAGCATCCAAATCTCTGAACCCTATCACTAACGCAACATATTTGATCAACTTGTTCTAAAGGCCTGTTGTCATAAAGGGGAATATTGTTCGATGGAGCACTGGCAGGGTAACAGGCATTGTCTCATAAGAAGAAGAGGAAAACGCTTAAATACTTCCAGATTTTCTAAAAGAACTTGTAAAAAATTTGCTTTGGCTTGAGTAGAACATTCTTTATAGGAAAGGTTTTTTTTTTTTTTTTTTTTTAAGTTCACCCAGCTTTCTTTTATTAGAGTAATTAAAACAATGTTAGGCATTTGGGGTATCTGATACAACCATAATCCTCTGATATTTCAGGGTATTGATTTTACAAAGTATCTACTGTGACTAGGGCATTAACTGTTGTAAATGTATCCACATTGATTTCTGACAGGGTATTTGTTTAAAGCCTGCTGAAGCCAAACCATGGGCTTCAAGGAATTCCAGACAACGACTTTAGTTTTATGAAACAGTATTTTTAAAGTTACACTAAGGCAAAAAATGGTTTTAAAGTAACATAAAAGGGGGAAAAATTCTTAAGCATGAAACTTATGATTCTACTTGACATCTTTTCTAAATAAACGATCAAATTTGGGCTGCCTATTTTCTCCACCTCTACAATGATTTGAGGATTTCAATAGTCAAGTCTAGCAGACTATGATATGTGTGCCTTGCTATTCTTAAATTGCAAAAAGAATAATTATGTTTTGTCATGATTATATTCCTACATCATAATTCCCTTAACCTCCCCTTGCAACAAAACATAAACAACATCATAAATCCTAGTACTAGATGATACAAAGATGAAATTTATCCTAACTCCACTACCAAGGATCCTTCCTTTATAAAGACAGACCCAAGATGAGGATAGAAATTAAGACAGGCAGATAGGCATGACATGGTTATTACTACAGTAATCGGATCTCTCCTAAATGATGAACATAAAGGCCTATTCTGCCCAAAGCTTATTTCCAGAACTGTATTGAGAGAAATTCTTTCTATAAAGCTTCATTGCCTGTCAGTTTCCTTTTTGTCTACAAAGAAAGATACTGAAAGGAACATAAAACCGTTTGGGGCCTTATAACACTATGTAAACTGTAACACGTGCCTCATTTGGTTAAGCTTGCAGTTTTTCTGTATCTCATCCAAGTACACAGAACTCAAAACTAATAATTACCTGTGGTTTGGTTGCAAGCAGTATAGAAAAACTGAATGCCACAAGTCATATTAATAGGTTTAATTCCCTGTGAGCAGGGAACCACGTCTGTCTTGACCACTGCTCTGCCACTTGTGGCGGGAACATTCGCTGCTCACCAGAGAACCACTTGCCTCCCCACATGTTCCGGTTCCTAACCCTTATTAGTCAGCGTGGACTGCCATAACGAAATTCCAGAGACTGGGTGGCTTCAACAACAGACATTCATTTTCCCGCCCAGTTCCAGAGGGTCGAGATCAAGGTGCCAGCGTGGCCAGCTCTGGTGAGGACTCTCTCCCCGGCTTGCAGGAGGCTGCCATCCTGCCATGTCCTCACCTGGCAAAGAGACGGAGCTCTCTGGTTACAAAAACACTAACCCTGTTGTATCAGGGCCTCACCCTTATGACCTCATTTACTCCTAATTACTTCCTTACGGACTATCTCCAATTACAGGCGCACTGGGGGTTAAGACTCCAACCTGTGAGTCTTCCTTGCTGCAGAAAGTGAGAGGCCATGCCTTCCACACAGCGCAGCAGGAGAGCCATGGAGACCGCCGTCGGCCTGAGTGCCCGAGAGATGTGCCGCGCGGTCCCCGGCTCACCTGCTAGACATCGAGTGTGCACAAAGCGTAAGCTTTTGCAGGATTTATGACTACCTTCAAACTTTGCCTACTCTAACACTAACAGATCTGCTGATGACTCTGGTGTGCCTAGCAATGAGCTCAGTTCCTAAGTGGCCCTGTCCTCATGAAAAGCACAAGTTTGTGGGGGAGAGAGGAGAGGCACAAAAATCAGCTTTAGGACAATTAACTTTGAAATGGTCTGATTGGATTTTACATGCAGCAAAAGGTTAGGGAGGAGGGATCAATGTGCATTGAAGGGCTGAAAGGCTTTTTGGAGGAGCCAACACTTGAGTCTCTCAAGCTGGGGTAGATTTGGAAGATCATTCTAGGTACTGACTGTGTTCGATGTTTGTACAGTTTGCTTTGTCCATTGATACTATGAGTAAGTATAAGTGGCCTCTAAAGTTGTGGAAAAGAAGAAAGACGTCAAAATCATTACAGTCAGAGCACTGCATGGCTAAAAGGAGCCTTGGTAGTCTTCTCAGCCAAACCAGTCATTTGAAAAATAAAGAAACCGAGGGCCAGAGACATGATGAATTTGCCAAAATGGAAAAAGAGTGATTGTCTTGGAAATACTAATATAAGCTAGTCCCCTCACCTCTCTGAGCCTCAAGGTTCATTTAAGTAAATGGGAGACAAGAATACCTACTTCTCGTTATTTTGAAGTTGTTCTGAAGGTCAACTAAGGCCATAAATGTGAATGCTCTCTATCAAATATTTTATAAAAATACACTGCCTCATTAAAATGCCTGCCCCAAAGCCACAGACCGTTAGACCATTTTCTTAACTCCGTCAAAGCTTGCACACTCTAAAGCAGTCCTCTTCAAACTACCATCTTGAAAGCACTGCTCTTTGTTCAAAATACTTAGAACTCCTCTGTCTGGATTTCAAAATGCAGGCATTTTGCAGGCATCCTCAATGGTGGCAAATCCTGTTCACCAAGGGGCTGACCTGAGAGCTTTGGACGCTTTTGAATTCACTGAGAATACAGTAAATAGGTGGACAGAAAAACAGACATATTTTCATGTGCAGCTCATTAACGGGTTCTGAAACACTTCCTTCAAAACCAATTTCCTAACTGCAAACAGCAGTGTTACTAGAGTAAATTGCACAGTCTCAAAGAATGAGCTCATTGAAACAACATCCAATTTCATATATAAATCCTTTTATATATGAAAAGAGAAAAAGGGAGAAAAACTGGGAGGATAAGAAAACAATGTTACCATCATTGTGGGGGAAGGTGCAGAGCAAAGTCTGAGAATCCTTTTGATATCTTTCAACAAAGGGTAATGCTGTTTTTTTCACTGAAATTTATGAATCAGGTTCTGAAAGATGGGGTTGTTGCTTATGTTTGTGCTTTTAGTAAATCAGATGATTCCACTTCATTTTAGCATGTCTCAATTCCAAGGGGTCATGTAGACAAAGCCAAGAAACAACATCAGACCCTAGAAACGCCAGCTGTGACTCTTCAAACATTTCTGTAATGTACAAGAGCCTACACCAGCCACCAGTTCAAGCCATGATCTCTTAAAACCACTTCCAACATGCTCAGAACTGTCGTCTTCAAGTGACCACAAAACCTTGCCACTTTGCCGATATCAGAAGTGAAATAGCATGCATCTACTCGGAATTGCCCCATCATTATTTTCAATGCCTACTTCTCTGCAAAAACAAGAGTCTAATTAAAACAGTATATAATCTCAGTGAGCCCTAGAGATATAAAATATGGAAATTTGATATTCCATGTCATGATAAAGGCATTTTCACTGCCAATAAAATGAACAGCACCTGAGTGGACTGAAGAAGCATAAACGTGCTTGTCTATTAAAAAGGTCAGGGTGAGTGAACACTCAAAACTGACAGCCATTTTGGTGCCCAGAAGGCGTTGGCCGGGGTAAAGACGGGATGATAGGCAGTAAGAAAGGTAATGTCTGGGTCATCACCCATTCTCTGAATTACTCTACTTCAGTTCTAAGAATCTATATTTTGATTATCCTAATGTCTCAGTCCTACATTCTCACTCCAAGTAAAACCAGCAGTTCTTCCTGCCGCTGGCAGAAGCCCAGTGACATGGAGACGTGTTCTCTTTCATATGCAGCGTGTGTTTCCCCTTTGGATCTTACCCCTGGCTCTATTGATCTTTTTGACTCCAAGAAGAGGGCCCCTGCCTGAAGTCCATCTGGCAGAGGTGGCTAGAGCAAGAGCAGGTGACACTGCGGAGGTCCAGGACCTCTCAAGCAACGTGTCATGTGTATGCGTCATGCTGTTGACACAGGTAAGGTTGGGCAAAGATGGGCATTTCAGAGCCACCGGGGACAACTAGACTCCCTACCGGTCAGTTAAGTATTTCTTAGATTATGCCAAAGGGCTGTTTGAGTAGGACACTGAAGCAAATCTCAGATGGCATAGGAAGTGTCTGGTGGCTATGATTTATTCCACCTGAAGGAGGCCTAACTGCAGTAAATGCAATCAACACAGCCTCACAGGACTCTCTGCTCCTGGAGAAGGCAGATATTTGGTAACTCTGGCCCTACCTTCCCTCATCATTGCCCAGCAGCACCTCTGCAAGGTCAAGTGCACCCAGGAGAGCCCTGACCCCAAAAGCACATTGCCTGGGGAAGTGGAGAAGAGGACCACATACAAACCTGCCCCCACTGCTGACCCAGCCTGGCTAACTCAGCCCACCTTACCACATAAGGGATAACACAGAAGTGAGAGGCCGAGAGCCTGCAGTAATAATGCTTTATATTAATAGTTGTTCCTTCCCGAAACTTCTCATGTATTTATGTAAGTTATGGACTCAATTAGGGAATTAACCAGTGTGAAAGTGTTACAACCATTCTGGCATTATCCTCCCATCAGGACAAAATTAGTATTTCATCCTTGCTTCAGGCCTCACCCCAGTAATGCTCATCATCAGTGCAGAGAAAAGTCTGAAGAAATCAAAGAAGAGGTTTCTAAGCAGAATTTCATGTCCTAGATCCCTTAATTGAGCACTAAATTCCTTTCTCATCAATGAGAAGAGATATTCAAAGTCTGAAGCCCATCGCTACGTCTACTGGGCTGGCCAAAAATTTGTTCAGCTTTTTCTGTACCGTCTTATATGTACTGTGCTAAGTCGCTTCACTCATGTCTGACTCTTTGTGACCTTGTAGACTGTATCCCACTGGGCTCCTCTGTCCATGGGATTCTCCAGGCAAGAATACTAGAGTGGGTTGCCATGCCCTCCTCCAGGGGATCTTCCCAACCCAGGGATTGAACCCGTGTCTTTTATATCTCCTGCATTGACAGGCAGGTTCTTTACCACTCATGCCACCTAAGAGGCTTACGGAAAAACCCAAACAAGCTTTTTGGCCAGCCCAATACATCTCTACTTACCCATCTGTTTTTTCTACTGTGTAGAGTCAATAGACAGCTCTATTTTTTCATTGGCATCTATGTGGTAGAAACCAGGAAATTTTTTTTCCAAAGTCCTGAGACTTCTAAAAAGTACTTTCGGCTCTGAAGTTAATATACTTCCCCACTTCAGTGAGCTCACGCTTTCATGCTAGTTTCTCCATGATGCTTCTTTTTTTTAAGCTTTCTTTTCATTTTTAATAAAACCAAGTGAATCTGTTTGGTCCTTCAGAAGTGTGTGTGTGTCCCAGTATTGTGGTTTAGAGCATGAGGATGTTATTGAATTTATCTGCCAAAAAGACCAATCTTCAGTTAAAGAATCTCTTTTTCCAAAGGCCCATTGTTTCTATTTTCCTGTCCAACTTCTAGAACCTCTAAGAGGATTGCAAACTCTTTACTTTTTGCCCAAGGGCTTATTATTTATATGACCAATAATTAAAGGAAAGAAAGATTTTTTTCAATGATACCAGGATTTCACATCAAGAAGTGGTCCTTTTCTTCCTAATACACATAAAAACTTACTTTCTTCTATAGAATATATATTAGAGAATTTAGAGTGTTTCTTATGGTTCTTAAAATTAAACTTTCCTTATTTTTTTAATTGAAGTACAGTTGCTATATATAAGTTACAAGTATACCATATAGTGATTCACGATTTTTCAAGTTTATGCTCCATTTATAACTATTGTAAAATATTGGCTACATTCACCATGTTGTACAATATATACTTATAACTTATTTTATACCTTATAGTTTGTACATCTTGTACCTGTATGGAGCTTTTTTCCCCAACAATATGGGGATTTTATGGTTGCCAACCATGAAAGTGAGTTTGAGTGTTATTTGATTACCTTTATCTGTGCTAGAGTGCTGTACTAAAAATATCCTTTCTCTTCTGTTTACTTCTATTTCAGGTTTTCTAGTATTTCTGTTCTCTTTAATGCAAGCATTCATATGTGCAATGTGCTGCTCTTTTGGCACTTGCAATAGGAAAGTCTTGAGGCACCTAAATTTTTGTCTCATCTTGTACAACTGTCTAATTAAGGGGCACGTTCCCACAATGAACAAAAAACACATGATTTCACAAGGCGGCAGTGGCACACCCAACCTGGAAGCTGGACTCCCAACCCTCCATCTCACACAAGGTCTTTTCACACCATCTGGCATCATTAGGTCACTGTAAATGTTCATTCCCAGTAATTGGGCAATACATAAAACATGTTTGAAACAACCAAAAACTCTTGATGCCAAATAAGTCTCCAACTTGGGTCACTGTTAAGAAAATCCATTTAGAATAAAAGACACCCTTGAACAATGGAAAAAGTGTATCCATTCAATGATCTTATGGTACAAAAATAGATTTGAGGGGTGTTTTCTGAAATTTGGCTTCTCCAGTATTCTTGCCTGGAGCATCCCCATGAACAGAGGAGCCTAGCAGGCTACGTCCATGCGGTCGCAAAGACTCAGACACGACTGAGTGACCAAGCACACATTAGAGGTGAAAACTTGCTGGAAATGTTAAAATAACTATAACCACTAGAAATGTAATTCTAATTTGATCTATACATTGTGCAAAATATCAGAAATATTTTCAAATATTTATGGAGTACCAGTACTTACTGTAGGCAACACAGATACCTATCTTTGCCAAAATTATGACTTTTCAACTATTTCAAATTTGATTTTTTATTGGAGTATAATTTATTTTTAATATTGTGTTAGTTTCTGCTGTACAGAAAAGGGAATCAGCCATACATATACATATATCCACTCTCTTCCAGACTCCATTCATTATAGAACACTGAATAAAGCTCCCTGTGCAATACAGTAGGTTATTATTAGTTATCTTTTGTTTATTGTAGTACACTTCAAACTTAATTTACATTCAAGAAACCAATTCCTCTTGGCCATTCTGTGCTTAGTTGCTCAGTTGTATCCGACTCTTTGCAACCCCACTAACTGTAGCCTGCCAGGCACCTCTGTCCATGGGGATTCTCCAGGCAGGAATACTGGAGTGGGTTGCCGCGCCCTTCTCCAGGGGATCTTCCCAACCCAGGGATCAAACCCAGGTCTCCCACATTGCAGGCAGATTCTTTACTGTCTGAGCCACCGGGGAAGCCCAGGAATACTAGAATCGGTAGCCTATCCCTTCCCCCGGGGATCTTCCCAACCCAGGAATTGAACAGGGTCTCCTGCATTGCAGGTGGATTCTTTACCAGCTGAGCTACTGGGGAAGCCCTGATCACTCTATATGTTCTATTAATTTCTGTTCTCTTAATACTTGAAGGTGAATTTAGTGATTCCTGTACCCAGCCTGATTCACATAGAAATCAACAGTCTATATAATCTTAAGAATAAATTATTTTTTAGGACTCTGAAAGATGAAACATCACAATAGAAAGGTATTTTCCCCTTTATCTTGACACTCTCCATCAAGGTAAAAAGCATTTTACATATTTCTAATCACATTATTCCTATTCTTCCCACTTTATAATATTAAGACAAGTATAAAAAATCTGTATTATTTATCTATCATTACTAGGTCTATTCGCTAACCACTGAATTTTCTCCATTAATCCTCTCTCACTTCATTTCGAAAACAGCATTGGATTCCATGACTGTTATTCAAGAATACCTGATTCTTGACATCAATCAAAGATGGAACTGGTTAAAACAAAGATGGAGCTACTCATCTTTACCTCATAATCCTCCCCTGCAAGGGTCAATTAATCAATCAGACAGCACATTTATCTGATTTCTGAAGCCAGGAAGTTCAGAATAGTCCAGCTTATCACCATCTTTTTCTTCACAACAGCCCATAATCAAATCCTGATGCTGGATCCTTCACAAAAGCCTCTGCATTCAACTCTTCAAGTTGACTTCTTATATTGGACCCTGATCATTTCACAATTAGACCAAGGCCAACTTCTCTTCCCTGGCTTCCTCATGTCTACCATGTCCACATCCACTTCCATCTCATTCAAAAGTTGAAACTTTTAAAATTTTCTAGACATTCAGTAAATGTACTAAACTTAGAGCTTTTAAATTCATCTTAAAATTATATTATTCTATTCATAAGTCAAGAAAATGTTCACATTTTCTTTCTTTTTCTTATAAGGAATTTTCAAATATGCTGAGATAACCCAAAGAATAAAAAACAGTAATCACTTGTATTTCCACTTCTGAGTCAATAGCTATTACAATTTTGCTATATTTGTGTATAAAAGGCATTTGAAAGTAAATTATAGACATCATGGCATTCCTCACTCAAGAATAAGGACACTGCCCTACATACCTCTAATACCATTATCACAGCTAAGAAAAGAACAGTTCCAAAATACCATCTAATATTCAGCCCATATTTAAACATCCTCAATTGTTCTTTAAATGTCTTTCAGAGCTGTGTGTTGATTTTTTTTTTTTAAAGCCAAGATATGATTAAGGTTCATACATTAGATGTGCTGTTATCTCTCTAGTCTCTTTCTGGGGAAGTCAGTGTGTGTGTGTGTGTGTGTGTGTGTGTGTTGAATGATATGAATGTCTTAAAGAAACCAAGTGTGTGTGTGTGTGTGTGTGTGTGTGTGTTGAATGATATGAATGTCTTAAAGAAACCAAGCAACAATTTATCAGTCTTTCTGATGTGATAGCTTTGGCTTGTTTCTTCACTTTCAGTATTCCCTATGAGGGTGTGTGTGTGTAATGATATGAATGTTTCAAAGTGTGTGTGTGTGTTTAATGATATGAATGTTTCAAAGAAACCAAGCAACAATTTATCAGTCTTTCTGATGTGATAGCTTTGGCTTATTTCTTCACCTTCAACATTCCCTATAAGCTGGAGGTTAGGTGTAAAGGCTCAATTAGATTCTGCTATATATTTCTGGCAAGAATCCTTTTAAGGAGTTGCTATACATTTCATACTGTAGCCCATTAGGAGGAACATGATGTCATTTGTCCTGCTTTTAATGATTCTGAATTTGATCACTTGATCAAAGGGCAATCATGCTATTTTTAATTTTACACCAAGTTATTGATTTTGCCCTACACCCAACATCTGCAGGAACTCTACTCTAGTTGACGTCTCTGGTCTCTTCTGATGATTCTTCCTCACCTGTTTCTTACAGTGCTCTCTCTCCTCTATTTAATTTCTTCCCTCCTCTCTGTGAGCTTAGTTTCCTAACCATTCATTCATTCTCCTCCACCATCCAAGCAGGTCCCGAAATTCTATTCTGTGAAAGTCCCATGAATTCGAATACACTGATCACAGTTCATGTTGGATTTTCAACCTCAAGTTTACTGGCTCATTGTTAGAATGTGCTACAGAAACAAGAGTATTTTTACCAAATTTTGCAAATGACCTCTAATGGCAATACACAAACATAGGTGCTTACTGATTATGACATTGAGTTCTCAGTAGGTATAATCTCAGTGAATAAGAATCTTCCTACTGAGCAAAACACCAGTATTTATTTAAAATAAATAATAAATAAAATTTTAAGTACTCGTTAGGGTTTTCTGCCATTCATTTAAAATCCACTTATACCTCCCTCTGTAGCTGTATTTGCAAAACAACCATAGCAAGCAAGCACAAATATTTTCAAACACCTTTGTAGGACGCATCTTATATACTATTGACTATTTTGTCAGTAATCCTTTTAATGCCTGGATCATCCTAATTGCACAAATTGGACAATCACAGGCATTCAACATTTCTCACCAATAGGAAAAAAAATGTATTCTGAGAATATTTTGAAGATGTTTTTACTGACTACACATGCAAAATGAATTAAGCATTGAGATCATTGTCTGGATCATTTAGATCAGAAGTCAGAGAAATATCCAGATAAGGCAAAAATGTGTTCTAATGAGTCTAATGGTGGAATTTGGATAATTCCACCAACTATCCAATTCATGTGAATTGTATAACCCATCTTAGGCCTAAAAGTAAATAATTTGTTTATATTCTTTCCAGTGAACAACTGTCTGCCTACAATTACATGTACAAGAACAACAAAGTCTGTTGACATCTCATTTTCTTGCTTTTTACCATCTGTGTTCCAATTTGGAAACTAAGGAGAAAGATACTGGGCACAGAATTTTAAAAGGACCTGCTTTTTCCTCATGATCGACCTAAACTGAAATGACGAAACAATGCAAATGACACCAAATTCATCCTCCTCCTCCAAGATGTTTCTGGGGCAAATTGTGCCATGCATGAAGTTTATTTCAGCCCCACTGCCCCTGTAAAAACTTGCCTTTAACACAGTAATCCAGTCCTTACTTCTAAGCTAAATGTAACTTGATGATATTCCTTCTGTAAAAAGCATGTTTAAACCTGGTCTTCGAGGGAGGTGGGAGGGGGGATCGGGATGGGGAATACATGTAACTCCATGGCTGATTCATGTCAATGTATGACAAAACCCACTGCAATGTTGTGAAGTAATTAGCCTCCAACTAATAAATAAATAAATAAACCTGGTCTTCAACTGAGGAAGAAAAGCGCCCCCTTTCAGTAGGCATTTCAGGCATCTACAGGCAGACCAAGGTTGAGTGGGAGATTAAACCTTCCCTGCCTTAGTGAAGTTACATGACATAAGCAATCACCTGCTCTATTTTACATTAGATTCTCTCAATAGGTAAGCATTTTCTAAGCTAGTATTTGTATAGTTCTGTAACATTTGCAGAGCATGTCACTTTGCCTAGTCTAATCTTGACCAAGTCCCGTATTCTTGTCTCCACTTTACAAATAAGGAAGCTGGTTCCTTGCCACCAGTGCTGAGCCCACAGCTCTAACCAAGGTCTTATAACTCTACATGGCTCTTCTTTCCATCCTGGTCTACAAACCAATTCTGCTTCTTCCTCTAGGAGAAAAGGGTTTCCCTGGTGGCTCAGTGGTAAAGAAACCCTGCCAATGCAGGAGACACAGGTCCAATCCCTGGGTCAGGAAGATCCTTTGGAGAAGAAAATGACAACCTACTTCGTATTCTTGCCTGGGAAATCCCACGGACAGAGGAGCCTAGCAGGCTACAGTCCATGGGGTTGCAAAAGAACAACTAAACAACTAGGAGAGGAGATGACCTAACCACAGACTTGCCCAGCACCTAAAAGTGTTCTCCAGGTTCAAAAGCAAGAATGATTGATTCTATTACCAACAGATATCACACACACAGACATACATAATTTTTTGGCTATTCAGATAACAGTAGATAAACAGATCTCACCTATTCTTCTCACAGGGGGTTAAAACCATAATCAAGTGACAGGAGAAGAACCACAGAACAAAGCTATGTCATTATAACATAATTCCAAAGCAGGAAGCACCAAGTAACTGTGGTAGAGGAACCAGTAATTTTCTGTTGGTTTTACTATGCAGTCAATGATGAGTTTTGAAGAAAAGTCAACTTCTCTCTCACTTAATGATATATAGACCTACAGTTACACATAAATACAATATTTAAAATACACTTCAAACAACTCATACACTGCTATTCTAGTTATATAGTTTTATAAGAAAATAAAAGATGACAAATTATTATTGGGTTCAAAACTTGACTATATCCACTAACCAGCAAACTATTGCAAAAAGGCATGAAAATTTTCAAACATCTCTATAGAATATATCTCATGTACCGTATCTCATGCCTGACACATGATTTAAACACAGATCACTGTAACTGAAAAAATACCAACAGGCAATCATGGACATCTTGCAGCATTTCTGGAAGTTCAATACATACTATTATCTTATAGATACTTCCAAATATCTTACAATGCTTACAGTATCTTATATATCAGAGGTTGGCAAACTCTTCCTGTAAAGGTCTTTGCAGACCATACTTTAGGCATTTCAGATCATATGACCTCACTGAAAGTATATAATCCTTCTGTCAGTATCATGAAACCAGACATAGACAGTATATAAATGATGGATCTGGCTGTATCCAATAAATCTTTATTTATAGTAACAGGCCCACAGGTTGCCAATTCCTTCTACAAAAACCCCATTTCATCAAGCCTGTCTTTCCTATTAAATGAGACTATCTAGAACATATCACTAAAATGGGCTGGGGTGCTGCTCACCTGTGACCCAATGGTTTCCTGGAAGCACCGGCCCAGCTGGGTCTTAGCAGCCACCGGATACACATGAGGAATGACTTGCTGGTATGAGGAATGGACCGTCTGGGTCTTCTGGACAGGAAGGCCTTGGTAAGGGACTTGAGATTGGCCCGGTTGAGCTTCTTTAACCTTCTGACCTGTTGGGCCATCAACTCTTGAAACCTGATGTATCTGGACCGAGGCCTCAGGAGGGTGCTTCACATGGATATTGACTATGTTAGGAGGAAATTTCACTAAAACAGATGGGGAGGAAAACTTATCAGCTGTAAATAATTAACATGCATGTCACGATGAAAGTAAATTTTCATGCTCATCAGCATGAAACTAAATTTTATACACACAAACATACTTAAGTACATATATATTATGCTGTTGTTTTGTTGTTTAAGTCATGCCCAACTCTTTTGTGATCCCATGGACTATAGCCCACCAGGTCCTCTGTCAATGGGATTTCCCAGGCAAGAATACTGGAGTGGGTAGCCATTCCCTTCTCCACGGGATCTTCCCACCCCAGGAATCAAACCCATGTCTCCTGCATTGCAGGTAGATTCTCTTTACCACTAAGCCACCAGGAAAGACCACATATATATTATGCATAGGATAAATAAAAGATTTATAGTGTGGATCTAGTTTTGCTGCACAGCCTTTAAAACTCTTGAGAGTAAAAGGGGACACTCAAAAATTAAAGCTGACTTTATATACTTTAAAGAATAAAACTAATTTTTACAAAGCAAAATTTAAACCTCTCACAATAACAGATTCATGAAACATTTTTTTCAGAAGAGCCACAAGACTATGAAATTTGTGCTACTTGTGGTCATACATTTTATCAAACAAAAGTAATTAAGACTCAAGAGTTAGATTATTTTCTAATTTCTCACAAAGTTTCCATCAGAGAGACTGTAGGATTTATAACACAATTTCACAAAACATAGTTCTTTTACCTTAAACCTGGTACGTACATACTCTTGTGCTTCTTTTGACACACATAAAATATTTAAGTATGACATTTATATCAGTATTTTCTTTCTCTGTAGGTTTCACATAGAAATTTATCTTCTGATGCTAAGATTCAGGTTTTAAAGAATAAGAGCCAGTAACACTTCTCTGACCCCTTTTTTAAAAATTGTGCGTGTGTGAGAGGTGCCAGGTTGAAAAGAATGAATTAGTCATAGAATCTGAGCTCCAAGTGACCTAGTTTATCTTCCTCTACAGATGAATAAACTGAAGCCCAGGGAGGTTACAGATTGTTTAGAACTAAAACCAAGCACTCTTTGACTACAAAATAGACTTGGTATTCAACAGCAGGTACCGTGTGATCTACTAGATGATTAATGATCATAAGGGTCAGAACACCATCTTGTTCATCTTCCCCTTTCCCGGGTCCTGCCAGAAGAGCACCATGTACGCTTATTAGCTCTTGGTCCTGGGTCACCAGAGAAAGATGGGCTCCATTTTCTCAGTTCCTAGGTACCATTCTCTATGGCCGAGAAAGCACTGTCGCCATATAACTGGGCCCATATCCTGTTCCAATGCCAACCCCGCAGGCACTTGGCTTCTGAACATATATAGGTTTGGCATGTTAACAGAGTTCTGATGAATAGGCAAAATCAAAACAGCCAGCTTACCTTTTACTCCTTGCTGGCTGGTCATGGTCAGAGGCAAAGTATGTGTCGAGTGGACGACATGTGTTCCCAGCGCCTTGCCTGACTGCTGGGAATGCTGATACACTTTAGGCAGGCTGGCCCCGTGGACCGGGATCTGACAGAGCTTCCCTGTGAAATTTGGAGGGCACTGGCATTTGTCCCTTGAACTGCACTGGCCTCCATTCATACACGGAAGATGGCAAATTACTGCAACGGGAAAGAGAAAATGCGAAGAGTTGGTTAGCTTCTCAAAAGCTAAGTAACAATCAACCAATAGAACACCCCCAAAGCACAGCCATCATATTACCAATGACGTTAGAAATGGTAAACAAAGGAGAATCTACACTGGGTTCAAAAATACTTCCTTTTTTTGTTTTTTTAAACTATGTTTTTCTTTCCACCTTAAGTAAGTCATTTAGCTCTCCAATTGCTTGTGGTTGTTCATCCACAATGCTGGAAAGAATTCATAGGAAAAAATATACATATATGTAAATATACAAAGTTACTCAGGATATCTCCTACATTCTGTACTTACTTTGTTTTCCTATTACTAGCTTATTTACTGTCTTTCTAGATTATAAACTCCTTGGGGGAAAGGAATGCCTGGTTTAATGAAATTTATATCCTTAGCAACTAAAATAATGTCTAACGCATAGTGGACATTAAATATTTCCTCCAAGATTAAACAAATGAGAGTGCTAAAAATAATATCTGTCGAGAATTTTCTCTACGTAAAGAACTGAACTAAGTGCTACCCAGAATAAGGGAATAGAATAGTTTGAAACCTGCTTTACAGGAATTTGCAATCCCATTAGGATAACAAGACCACAGTGAAACCTAGAAGGAGCAGAGTGATTAATAGTTGGGAATTTATTCAGAATAGCAAAAGGTAAAAGGATGTGTTTGGGTGAAGAATTTTATGAAGAGTTTTAAATTCTGGCTAAATTCAGCTTATGGCCAACCTCTTTACAACTAATGAATTCTTCCCATCAGACTTTAAACTGATCAGATTTCCAGCAGCTTAAAAAATAAGTCTCTCAACTCCATTGTCTTTCAGCTTCTATTCTGCTTCAATCCTCTCCTCCATGACCAAACTTTCCAAAAGAATTATCTGCTCAGTTCTCTGCTCACTACTAGCTAGCCAGCACCAAGTTGTATTCTCTTCTTTGTGTGTGTTCCCTTTTCCCATATCTCTCCTACACTGAAATTCCTCTTCCTCAGGTCACTAATGGTCTCTGCATTGCTAAATCCATTGGTTGGATTTCAGTCTTCCCTTGGCTTCTGTGACATCTCACCCACCCGGTTTGCTCTTTCCTCTTTGTCCACGGTCTCTTACTATTCTTTGCAGACTCCACATTTTCCTTATCCTTTAAACACAGATGTGCTTCAACATTTGGTCTTAAAATCTTCTGCTTTGTGCTCGCTTCAGCAGCACATATGCTAAAAAATCTTCTGCTTCACTAACCCTACACATTCTGATTTCATCCTATCATATGATGATGTCACTCAAAACCATATTTCTGAGCTAAAGCTTTCTGCTGCGCTCCACACTGTCTCCATCCTGTAGATCTTCTATAGACATCTCAGACTTACAATGTCCCACTTGGAACAGGATCATCTTCCCCCTAACGTCTCCGATTCACTGAGGGACGCTTAACAGAAATCTGAGGGGCCTCTCAAACCACTCAAATATCCAGTTCTCCAGGTCCTGCCTTCTAAACATTTATCAAATATGCCCACATCTTTCTCATCAGAGAGATCCTGTTTTCTCTGAAACCTCATTTCCTACAATTCAGCTACACTGCATTTGATTCCTGAGTGGACAGGGCTCTCTCACCCCTCCTCATGTTTTATCTACCCTGCATTCTTGGCCTGGAACACTCTTTCCATTTGCTTCCCAATACCCTCCCCACTTGCCCACCTAACTCCTGCTCACCATTGAGACTCTGCTTAAACCTCACTTCCTGGAAGCATTTCCAGTTGACCCTCATCTAGGTTTGGGCCTCTCCTCTGTGCCTCCATGGGCTCTCATTCACTGTTCATCATGCCCCTTGGCTTACTGCATTGTAATCCTCTGACTTCATTTCTGTATGTCCCATTCAACTAGAGCTCTGTGAGGTCAGGGACTTCAATGTTTTCCCTCTAACATGTAGTTCAGCTTTTAGAAAAAATGCTGCAGCTCAATAAAAATTACTAGATAAAAGAATGAACAGATTTATGGCTACTACTTTGTCAAATACCATTCTAGGTACTACAGAAGAAAGTAAAAGCTAAGTGGAGCTGTTAGGTAATACATGATAACTAAAAATACACATCAACAAATAAGTAACACTGGAAAATATAAAATTCAAGTTCTATGAAACTTCAGAGAAAAGTCATTTCTGGGAAGTCAAAATAGACGTTTTAGGAGAGCTCACTTGAAATAAGTCTTTGAAGCTGGGGATTCAGAAAAACAGAAAGGACTGCATCCCAGGAGGATGGTGTGTGAAAAGGCCAGAGGCAGGCAAATTTGGAAGATAATGAGATAGCCTGTGTTGTTGAAACCCCAGATTCCTTGGGGAGAGGAGTCAGGTGATAAACTGGGAGATGTAGACTTAACGCAGAGAATGGTTAAAGGTCTGATAAAAAGTTTGGATTTTACTCTGTAATTAATAAATTATTTTGGAGACTTCAAGGAGAGAATTTTCCAGGAAGATTACTCTTGTGATGGCATGTGGCATTAGCTGGAAAGGAGAGTGACCAAGTAGAGAAGTCAGACAGGAGAATATTAAAATAACTGAAAGACAACTTGAAAAACCCATGGATTAGGATCATGGCAAAAGGAACTAACAGAAACATGAAGTAATATTATGATAGACAGGCAATCAGTAAAACGTGGAGATGGGACACAGGAAGTAAACAGAAGCTGAAGGAAGAGGTAAGACACTGAAAGAGAAAGGAAAGAACTGGGAAAAAATGACCAAGGTGACTGCCAAGAACTATGTCCAGGGTCTGACTGGGGCAGATAAAGTCAAAACTGCCCATGCAAGATAGGGTCTGGAATATGCTTCCTCAAATGTCTAGTCTACACTGAGCTGCTGAGTAAGAAGAGTCAAAGCTGACTCTGAGGTTGAGTCAAAGACTTCATAATTCCCAGTTCAATTCTAAATTGAACTTCTACTAAACAACAGCTTGTTGCTGGATGAGTTCAATGTGCATGCCTAGACAAGATTTTCAGTCAGCTCAGTTCAGTCGCTCAGTCGTATCCAACTCTTCATGACCTCATAGACTGCAGCATGCTAGGCTTCCCTGTCCTCCTGGAGCCTACTCAAACTCATGTCCATTGTGTCGGTGATGTCATCCAACCATCTCATCCTCTGTTGTCCCCTTCTCCTCCCATCTTCAATCTTTCCCAGCATCAGGGTCTTTTCCAATGAGTCAGTTCTTCGCATCAGGTGGCCAAAGTATTGGAGTTTCAGCTTCAGCACCAGTCCTTCCAATGAATATTCAGGACTGATTTCCTTTAGGATGGACAGGTTGGATCTCCTTGCAGTCCAAGGGACTTTCAAGAGTCTTCTCCAACACCATGGTTCAGAAGCATCAATTTTTCGTCACTCAGCTTTCTTTATAGTCCAACTCTCATATAGTCCAACTCTCACCCATACATGACTACTGGAAAAACCATAGCTTTGAATAGATGAACCTTTGTTGGTAAAGTAATGTCTCTGCTTTTTAATATGCTGTCTAGGTTGGTCATAGCTTTCTTCTTGGTCATAGCTTGAGGAGCAAGCATCTCAGATAATTCATCAATGGAATACAAGCACACTTTACTGTGTATAGTCGATCCCTGGGTCAGGAAGATCCCCGGAGGAGAGCATGGCAACCCACTCCAATATTCTCACCTGGAGAATCCCATGGACAGAGAAGCCTGGCAGACTACAGTCCATGGGGTCACAAAAAGTGGGACATGACTGAAGTGACTTAGCACAATATGCATGAATTTCAGTTAATACAGTTTAATTAAATAATACCAGTCTCCCAAAAACATGGTCTGAACTTCATTTGCCACAATATTAACTAGGTAACTTCACTGCTATTCTCCTTGGTCCACAAATCACTACATAAATAACAGGTGTGTATCACGGCCAATAACCAATCATATCACTTCCTTCAGAGCCTGTTGGCAACTGACCCCGGCATATCTGTTATGCAGTTCATATGTCCCCTCCCTCTTGAACCTCCCTCATACCCAGACAGCAAAGCAGGTAGTTGAGTTGCCTCATCACGTCACAAGGACAAACTCACATGACATTTTACAGAAGTGTATTATCAAAATGGCCAAAAAAAAAAAAAAATAGGCACAGCAAAGAAACAAAAAGTGGTAACACTGGAAATGAAACTGGAAAGTGGTTGTGATGTGGGATAAAGATGGTCCCAAGGAAATGATATTAAAGGCACTCAGATATTCCACAACTTGGAAAGCGCAAAGGTGAGTTGTTGAAACCTGATTCAAACTTAGAAAGGTTCACTAAGGCAAAGAAAAGATACTCACTCCACATCATACAGTATACGAGAAGAAAGTGAAAATATTCAGGTTACTCTTAAGTTCTACTCAAAGAAATAAAACACTTCAATTCTCAGTGTTTCTAACACTTTACATCATAGGGCACTTGGTAAATATTGCCTCTACTATTTTTTCCACTTTCCCGATACATACATCACCTACAGTAAAAGAATTTTAATGTTTTGACAAAAAGAAAAATTTAAGGCGATGGAACTAGTAATTTTCCCACCGATTATTAAGATTGTTTTCACAGTTACAGCTTCCATGATCATTTTTATGGTGCTGCACCACTGTGCAAAGAGGTCTACCTATCACCTTTACTAAAATACATCTTTTTTTTTTTTTTTAACAAAGCTGATGTTTATTTCTAGTATCAATAGGAGATTTTGAAATCTGAAATTAATTTAATTAGCTTTGTTTAAATCTATTTTTAAACCTTTGAGATAGCTTCCACACAAACATTTCAAAAACAGTACCAGTCTAAGTGGATACAGCAATAATCCCAAAATAGAACTCCAATAACCCTGTGTCTCTCTGGTCATAAAGGAAACCACATCTGCTGACTTACTCCAAACAGTAACTGGCCACTATTTATAACCATTTATGAGTGAGAAATAAAATACCTATTCTACTGTTCCAGCATTTTCACAAAAATCTAAATTACAATCTAAAGTTCTTTGCCTCAATTCAGTCACTGTGCATTGAGTCCTTTGTGGCAGGTTGATCTTTTTAAAGCTAAATAGTCTTTTATGTCAAAGAAAACAAATTTAAAATCACCCTACAAAAGTTAAGGATTTGACTATGAATAGTTTCTTTCTGTTTCAAAAGTTCCTGCCACTCTCAAAACATTGCCTGGTGATATATAGTCTGGGGTGTCAGTGTTCTATAAAACGTTCTCAACACATGAAGAGGAAAAAGAGTAAGTTATCTTTAAGGTTGCCTTGAGAAGCCTGTGGTATGCTAGTTGTAAGTCTAGCTATGGCACATATATTTTAGAACATATAACTGGAAGGTGTAATATAGAATGCTGGCTGAGAAATTTCATAACCTTGTCAGCTCGACATCCTGTTGGTCGTTACCATAATTCACTTCATTGCATCATACAGTCACCTGGGACCTACCACAAATAACAAGAGGTACGTGTGCCTTCAGCCTGTTATTCCAAAGACTGTGATTTCATGACAACCACTCCAAGCATCTCATGGTACGACTATAAAAGGTCACAATGAGCAAAAGGATCCAGGCTGGAAGAAAAAGTTGGGAGGGTTTAAACATGCCCAGCATTTCGGTACATTCCACCATTGACAGTGGTCTATAAAACAACTTGCAGGCCTCAACAAACTGGGCTGAGAGGATAATATTCACAGTCTACCCCACAAATTGGAACTTAGTTTAAATGAATAGATACTGATCTGTATACAAATATGGGCAAACTGAATTTTCTACACATTGGGTCTATAAAAAGCTAGACTCTCATTCTTCCCTGTTATCTTAGCTGACTATAAAAATATTTCAGCTGCTTGTCCCCAAAAGGCGCTCTAAGAATGCACATGACTTTCCTACGGCAACTCCCAGCAACACCCCGGACCCTCCACCCACCCCCTCGCTTTCTGTGCCAGCAGACTGTTTCAAGTTATTCTGGTTAATGCAGGGCAGAGCAAACAAACTCCCATCTGAAGGAAAACCTACATCTGTCGTTTTATAAAGAGACACACACATGATTTTGATTTGAAGAGCTACTTCCACTTTCCCACTTGTGTCTCATTAGGAGAATAATGTTCCCTTAAAGGCTTTCAACGTTTTGGTTGCTGTCCCTTGCAAGGTGAAAAGAAAAATAATAATATTTTTAGAAAGTTCAAGTTATCACTTTATCTCTCCCCTAAATATACCTACCTTGCTCTCTTTTAAAGGGTACCCACAGATTCTTTTCAGCCAGAAAGTAGGTTAATAATGTGGCCATTTAAAGCTTTCAGATAACAAATATGTCAGATAATAAACACTGCAGCAAACCACTGCTCATTTTTTAAATTTTTAATTGGAGGATAATTGCTTTACAGTGTTGTGTTGGCTTCTACCATACAACAATGTGAATCAGTCCCTCCCTCTTGAACTTCCCACCCTTCTAGGTTGTCACAGAGCACCAGGTCGATCTCCCTTTTCCACTATCTGTCTATTTAATATATGGTAATGTATATGTTGCTGGGCTACTCTCTCAATTGCCCCACTGTATCCACAAGACTGTTCTCTATGTCTGCGTCACTATTCCTGCCCTACAAATAAAACCATTGCTTATTTTAAGAACCTATCCCTCTTCTTAAAAACCTGCATGCTTCCCATTTAACTCAGTATGCATCACCCCACCTCCAACCCCCACTGCATCAAAAAATAAAATAAATAAAACAACTTAAGCCGAAAGCCAAGATGGAGAGGTCACATCTCTCTGGAGCAAGGACAGAGGAGCTGTCCTACACATGAGCCAAGAAAGGAAGCACAGAGATTAGTAGGCATTTCCTAAAATCTAAGTTTGAGTTTTTTGGGGTTTTTTTGAATGCAGAGATTTACCATTGCTGTGCTCCAAAACTGCTCGGAGTCTATTCTTGATTATCCGTCTGATAACTGAAACAGAGTCCCAGACGGAACCAACAAAACATCTGCGATCCAGGTGGTCTGGAACAACCTGTCCAAGGGAGGTGACGTTGCACCTAAACGTGAAAGGGGAAGAACCTAGTGATGTGAACATTGGCAGAAGGCTGTTTGCAGAAGAAGAAATCACGGGAGGTAAGATCTTAAGGTGAGACCAGGTTCAGAAAGGCCCAGAAACTGAAAGGAGGCAGGTGTGGTGGGAATGTCAAAGCAAGAGAGAAAGTGAGAAAAGCTGGCTGGAGAGACAGAGCAGGGGCAGACTCTTCTTTCTTTCCACAAAGATATTTGCTGTTGTTGTTCAGTCGCTCAGTTGTGTCTGACTCTTAGCGACCCCCTGGACTGCAGCATGCCAGGATTCCCTGTCCTTCACCATCTCCCAGGTTTTGCTCAGACTCATGTGCATTGAGTCAGTGATGCCATCCATCCATCTCAACCTCTGTCATCTCCTTCTCCTCCTGCCTTTAATCTTTCCCAGCATCAGAGTGTTTTCTAATTAGTCGGCGCTTCGCATCAGGTGGCCGAAGTATTGGAGCTTCAGCTTCAGCATCAGTCCTCCCAATGAATATTCAGGATTGATTTCCTTTACAATTGACTGGTTGGATCTCCTTGCAGTCAAGGGACTCTCAAGAGTCTTCTCCAACACCACAGTTCAAAAGCATCAATTCTTTTGCGCTCAACTTTTTTTATAGTCAACTCTCACATCCATATGTGACTACTGGAAAAACCAGTAGGTTGAGTGCCTCCTCTCAGAGATTCTAGTCACATTTGTTTTGCTCATCTAGCACCTGAAGTAATATGCACAGATTCCGGGTGTTCACAGGACACGGGCATACCTTTTGGGAGACCACCATTCAGCCCACTGTGTTTTCCATGTGCACAGATAATCAATAAATAGCTTTGATGATACGGACCTTTGTCAGTAAAGTAACATCTCTGCTTTTTAATATGCTGTCCAGGTTTGTCATAGCTTTCTTCCAAGGAGAAAACGTCTTTTAATTTCATGGCTGCAGTCACCATCTGCAGAGATTTTGGAACCCAAGAAAATACAGGGCCACCTATAAAGCCTTCCCAGTGGTGAAAAATCCACCTGCAATGCAGGAGCCGCAGGAGACATGGGTTCAATCCCTGGGTTGGGAAGATCCCCTGGAGGAAGGCATGGCAATCCATTCTGGTATTCTCACCTGGAGAATCCTCACAGACAGAGGAGCCTCACAGGCAACAGTCCATAGAGTTGTAAAGAGTCAGACACAACTGAAGCGACCTAACACACATAATAATGTTTCCATTAAAACAGGAAAAACTAAGTTAAAACCGAGGACCAGGATAGATTAAGATGTACAAAAGACAGAGCCAGGGGAAGAGAAAGGACAAAGGTGAGCAAGGTTAAATAGAATCACCTATTGTATGTACGTGGAATGTGCACTGTAAACTTGGCTTTGAACTCGTGGACCTCATTTCAAATTTCTGATTAACTATTTAGCCAGACTGAAGTTAAATTCTTAATTTAAGACTCAAATAGATAATGATCCTATAAGGTAAGATGACTTCGAAAAAATCCTTTTTATTGATTATCTGTGCACATGGAAAACACAGTGGGCTGAATGGTGGTCTCCCAAAAGGTATGCCCGTGTCCTGTGAACACCCGGAATCTGTGCATATTACTTCAGGTGCTAGATGAGCAAAACAAATGTGACTAGAATCTCTGAGAGGAGGCACTCAACCTGACTTCTCCAATGACCTCTCACTTCAATGACAAAGTCCTTTTAAGTGTGAGGTCCAGGGCAATTTGGCCAAAGAGGAAGAAGCAATATGATGGAGGCGGAGATGGAAATGATTCAGCCAGAAGTCGGGGAGCACCAACAGCCATGAGAATTGGGAAGAGTCAAGAAAGGGACTCTCCTCTTAAGCCTCCAGGGGGAGTGTAGCCCTCTACACCTTGATTTTGACTTTCTGGTCCCCAGAGCTGTGGGAGAACACATCTCAGTTGTTTTCAGTAAGAGGACTGTTATCTTAATGTGTGAGACATGAGACTAATGCTCGTCATAGTACATGTAAAAGGGGGAAAAAAGAGTCCAAAGAAGTCTTGGGGCAAGGGGGAAATGCTTTCCTAAAAGCTAAAAATGCACCCACCACAATCTATGTTTTACTTGCTCTGTAAATTAAGATGACCATTTCCATCCCATCCCCATCTATCAAATACTACACTGGACTAGAATGAAAGGAAATGCACATTTCAACAAATGCAAACCTTAATACAAACAAAAACCCCACGAATCTAATTTTTAATGCTGGTGTGCATTAGCAAATGCTTGGATAGTACGTTCTGTTTATAATAGGGGAGATAGGAAGCCCTACCACCCACACGCTCACCAGAGCTTCCAATCTGGGATGAGGCCATTCATCATCTCCACTTTGTTTATGGCTGTCTGCTCACTGATCATCAACTTCACCATAGCTGTGGGCTATCTCATTTGATCCAGTTTTATATTTTGCATAACCTAGGGAGCTTTCTGGGCTTCCCAGGTGGTTCAGACAGTAAAGAATCTGCTTGCAATTCGGGTAGACCTGGGTTCAATCCCCAGGTTGGAAAGATCTCCTGGAGAAGGAAATGGCTACCCACTCCAGTATTCTTGCCTAGGAAATCCCATGGACAAAGTAGCCTGGCAGGCTAGAGTCCAAGGGGTCACGAAGAATTGGACACAACTGAGCAACTAATACTTTCTTTCAGGGAGCTTTCCATATCAAGTAAATCATAAAGTTCCACTTTATACCCTTCATCCATAAAGGCTTGCTCTCAGTAACTCCCAAACCTAGGGCTCTTTGGCCTTTAGGAATAACACAACAACATCTTCAGGGTGCCGAGTAAACACATCAATACCATATACCTTGGGAGATTGAGGCAAGTCATTTCACTTTTGCAGATTACTGTGCCTGCCTCTGCAAAAGGGGGGTGGTCCAATGACATAATCCACAGGTTCTTTCCTATTTCTGTAACTATGGTTCTCAAAACTCTAGCCAAAGTAGTAGAGTAAAATTCAGATTTTCTCATCTCACCTAGTATGACTGACACAATATAAATTTTTTAAAAGGAACAAATACATATTCGGTCACTTGTAATTTATGTAGAAGGGGCTGGGGTTAATTTGCCACATGATGTGCTTTCTTTTTATTTTAATGTATAGTCAGACACTGATTCAAACATCAGCTGCCTACTTAGCGACAAAGCAGTTTATAAAATGCCCAAATGTTTATGAAAAGCTGACTTCACTTGAAAGCATTATGTAAACATAATGGGGGAAGTGATAGAGCTGTAGACTAATGGACAGGGGAGATGGGTTTTATAAAAACAATGCCATGCTTCATCCCTAAAGACTATACCTTTTACAGTGGTATCACTGCAACTATCTTCAGAGAAACAATGTCATTTCAGCTATTGTAGCTGGACATTTTCTTTAATATCATTGCAAAATGCTTTCTCAAAAAACAATACCACATAAGCTATAGATGATACTAAAAATAAGTTTAAAAAAATGTACTGCACCACTATAATTTGCAAAGTTGGTCTGGAGAACCAAGTGTATACTCTCACTAAGTTAATTATTATCTGCTTGTTATTTATTTATTCTTGAGCCATCAGCATAGGATTAGAGATTAATCTAAATTTATAATTTTAAAATATTTGCTGAGTCAAAACCTTGACATAGAAACCTCCCTGGTGGTCCAGTGGCTAAGACTCTGCCACACTGCCAATGCAAGGGGCCCGGGATTCCATCCCTGGTCAGGGAACTAGATCCTACATCCCACAATAAGTTCATGTGCTGCAACTAAAGAGCCCGCATACTGCAAATAAGACCTGGTACAGCCAAATAAATATTTTTTTTTTTAAAAACAGTAATTAAAAAAAAAAACTCGACATACATATCTAACTTGAGAGCGCATAGCTAACGGCACTCAACCTCCTGACTTCACAGCACATCCTAATTCTTGCAGCCCTTTCAAGTCTGGTCTAAATATGGCCTCCAATAAAACTTTCCTCCAAAGAAAGGGAGATACTGAATAGGAAGAAGCCTGGAAGCACCTGCAAACACGGAGGGGGCATCTAATATTTAATAATTTCTATGTCATTTATCAATCTGCCTTGTATTATAATTATTTTTCTCTTCCTCCTACTGGATTTTAAATATAAGAAGAAAGAGGCCATAATGCTTTCTCTTCTTTGCACTGCTCCTGTATTTCATAGCACAGCTTTTTGCAGATAAGAACTCAACATAAAAAAGTATTGCCATTAATTCCCTAAAAATTCAAGATGGAAAAAAATGCAGCATTTATCTCTTCTAACACTCCTCATTTCTTTCTGATGTCGTTTAACTTAAGCATACACAGGACTTCTTCAGCTTACAATGGGGTTATGTCCCAATAAACCCATCTATAATATCAAAAGTTAACAAGGCATTTAATGTATCTAACCTAGAACCATCCTAGCTGAGCTCGGTCTACCTTAAATGCGCTCAGAACACTTATAGTTGGGCAACATCATCTAACAAGCCTATTTTATAATAAAGTGTTGACTATCTCATGGACTGATTAAACACTGTACTGAAAGTGAAAAACAGAATGGGTGCATGCGTACAGAAGAGGGTGATGTGTATACAGGTGGTTTACCCTCATGACGGTGTGACTACTGGGAACGCAGCGGCTGCCACTGCCCAGCCCCATGAGACAGGATCCTAGCACTTACCGTTAGCCCAGGAAAAAGGTCGAAATTCAAAGTACGGTTTCAACCAAATCTACATGGCTTCTGAACCGTCGTCAGGTAAGCCGGACCACTGTAAATTGGGGACCTTTTGTACTAAAGCAGTAGTTTTCAAATGATGTTCCATAAAGCGTTACAGTTTCCACAGAGGTGCTAAAAAAGACCTGTTAACTAACCTAATTTGATTACCTTATTCACCGAAGAGTGAGCTACAGAGATTGTGTGTACTTAGGTTTCAGGGCCAGATTGTGACAGACGTGGGATCGAGCCCATATTTCCTAAACCCTGAGCCAGTGCTCTTTTCCACATAGATCTTATGATGGAAAGACCAAGAGGTTATCCTTCGAGTTTCACCACATGGTCTTGTCCCAAGTCTTCCATCCTTCTTCCACAGAAACAGTTTTCATAACTGGTCACCAGATGTGCAAATGGGACAAAACCTAACTTAGATGGAGATCTGGCCAGTTGTAGATGAGGTACACTCATGAAATCCTCCAGGGGTCGAAATACATGAGCTGAAACATATCAGGGCTTCTTTTTAAAAAACAGAAGGATGCACAGACATCAGAGGAAGAGTCAGAACAAAGTCAAAAACAGTGGAATGAAAAAAGAATCGAACAATGCTTGTGGACAGCACAGAGAACACTTCCACGGGTGCAGAAAGAGCTACTGCACTCTACCGATCCATCACTGTCCCCCTCAGTTCCCGTGAGGTGAGAAAGGAAGGCGTGAACCTCAAAAAGTGGCGTCGGCTCATTCAGTGAAGTTTCATTCTATGTCTGCCATAGCAAGTACTGTTCTAAGCCCATGGCAAACATCAACAAACCAAGCAAACCAAAATCTCTGCCCCCCTGACTCTTCCCTTCTGGTGTATCATCATCTTTGTGAGACTCTGGGCATGAGGAGAATCTTGGTTTGGGGCTCAGGAGCAGGACAGGGTTAGAGAAAGGGTTATTCTCCCAGTTCCACAGGTTATCAACCACCTCTCTCTGAGCATGAAGCGAGGTCAGGCAGGGCACTGAACTGGGTGTTCTGGGGAGGGACCCTCCGCAGGGCGGGGTGAGGTCTCTCTCTCTCTCTCTCTCGGCTTCATCTGCAACGGGCCTTAAAGAGTCTGGAAAGAAAGACCTGGGCAGATGGTTTGTGACGTACAGCTCACCAGCGCTAGGTGGGGAGGGGGGAGAACCCTTGGTGATCCTTAGGTATTCTCCCAAGGGTTGCAGTAGGGATGAAGTTTCTGCGTAAGTAGGCTAGCATAGCTCGTGTTTATTATCATCATTATACTATCTATATACCATAAGTTGATGCCTAGAGGGACATCCAGGTTATGGTGTGGATCACCACATCTCACATTTGTATTCTTTTGTTCCTATATAGCCAAGATACTATTCCATGTTATAAACTGATATGGAGCCTAAATAGCTACATAATATCTCATTAAGTTGACAGACGGTAAATTATATAACCATTCCTTTTTTATTTGTTTAGATTGTCTGAATTTCTTTTTAACTATTACAGATAAAGCTGCAAGGAATATCCTCAAGCACATAGTTTCATCTTTCTTAGTAATTCTTTCCACTATGCATTCAACTAATATTGAGCAGCCACTTAGTATATAACAGGCAATGTGCTATGTGATATATCATCAACAAGAAAAACATAGAAGCCAATTAAACCAAAGTAACCATCTTATCACAGGGAGGACAAGGAACACTAGCAGTAAGAACAAGGGCCTGGAATTAGATCTCAAGGGGGTGTGGATGCCAGTTTCACCATTTCTTAGTGATATGACCATGAGCAAGTTATTTAACATTTCTCTGCCCCTCATTTTTTCACCTATAAAATGAGCATAAAAACTGAACCCAACTCATATGGTTGTTGTGTGTCTTGAATGAAGTCATATATTCAAAGCACTCAGCACATAGTAAGTACCCAGCAAAGATTAGCCATCAGCATCAACTCCCTGAGTAGGATATGATGGGAACATATAAAAGGGGAAACCAGGGGCTTCCCTGGTGGTCCAGTAAATAAGAACCTGCCTTGCAATGCAAGAGACACCAGTTCAATCCCTGGGCTTGGAGGATCCCACATGCTTTGGAGCAACTAAACCCATGTGCCACAACTACTGAGCCCACACACTGGAACTACTGAGGTCTGCACACCTAGAGCCCATACTCTGCAAGAGAAGCCACTGCAACGAGAAGTCCTTGAACCTCAATGAAGAGTGGCCCCCACTTGCTGCAACTAAAGAAAGCCTGCGTGCAGCAGTGAAGACTCCCCCATAGCCAAAAAAATTTTTTTAAATAAAAGGGGAAAACAAACCCATGCACAGGCAAGAAAGCAGTGTGCATATCCTTATAACCAGTCAGGTCATGCAATATACTGCATGTTATTTCATTCACTACTCTGCTCCCAGTATTCAATGAGGAGACACAGAACTGCTGAGTACATCAATAGATGAATCCTCTAGTAAGAGTTTATCAATTATTAACATCAATAGCAGTGTATGAACATATATCCAAATTCCCATCTTGTCAAAACTGGATTTTGTTCTTTATTTTTTTTTTTTTTTTTTTGGATTTTGTTCTTTAATATTAGCACCAGTTTAACAGTTTCAGAATAATTTCTAAGCCGTAATATTCTACATGCAATCAGGTTACATTATCACAATGCTGATTCTGCACGACTATTTACTACAGATTTCTAACACTTCCTGTAGTTTTGGTTTTTTTTACTGTTTTAACTATCTTTATATTTTACCTATCCCAAAAAACTTCATGATTTTTAAAATTACTTTTATGATGGTTTTTATAGATAACAGATTTAAGATTTTGTCTTAATGATGAAAATATCTTTGTAAATGTATTTCCTATTCATTTTAGCTTATTTGGATACAGATATTTTACTAATTCCATGTAATTAAGTATATAGGTTCTTTTCTCTATAATGTTCTGTTTCATTCCTTTAAAAGCTGCTACCCCTCTAAGTGTATGACAATCTATTTCATACCAGCTCTTCAGATGATTTTCATCTTTCTTGCTTATTTAACTTGTTCCATCTGGAGTTTTTAACCAATGTATAAATATGGGTTATCACTCACTTTGCTTCAAACTTCAATCTAAATAGCTTACCATTAGTTATTAATACAATTTCCTTTCCTTTTTTTTTTTAAGGTTAAGTTATTTTGAATGGAAGTCTTCAAAAGGGGGAAGACATAACGTGGCAGAAAAAAAGGAAAAGGAGGAAGGGCAGTTTAGGGTAGAGTCAAGGATGGGAGGGTGGGGGAAGAATGCAGGATAACACAGTGGAGGCCCAGGAATAACACAAAAGCAGAGAAACATTCCCTGAGAGACGTGAAAGAAGAAACTCACTGGGTAATAAAATGAAATGGGGTCTGTAAAATTCAGCTGGATGCCAAAAGGGATAAATTCTGAGTAGACAATGTTTGGGAACCACTGCTATAAACAAAAATCTGCATGGCCCGTCTACAGCTTCCTTTTATTCCCTCCCTCCATGGATCATTACTTTCCCATGGCTCCCACCTAACTACGCCACCCCGGGAGAGCATATTTCTTTATCCTGGTCTTTTATTTTCTTTTAAAGAGAGGGGATTCCTCACAGTGTTCTCTTCCTGATGGTAAGCCGTCACCAAGGAGCAGAGAGGAAGGTGACGCTGGGGTGCAGTGCAAGGCGTCACAAACACCACGACTAGGAAAGTGTCCAACACAAAGGATACGGAATATCCTGTGTGGCCACCAAAGGAACGTGCATTTGAGGAAGGCAGCTAGAAAATTCTTAGAGAAATAGACTCCTAATGCCTTTTTTACATACTTAAGAGTACAACAGATTGTGACCTTTAACCTCTGTGTAACACAAAAGGTGACAGAATATACACACAGGTATAGAAAGAGATTGCATAAACTCAACCATCAAAATCAGCTGAACAACCACCTGCCAAATGCTGTCATGATGAGGTAACAGTTTCTGCTTCAGTTAGTGAGAACTGATTTCTCACTTCTTTGACTTTTAGACTTATAAGGCCTTAGTGAAAGAATTGAAGTTAGAGGGAAAAGAAGAGCCTTTTACAAACACTCACGACTAAAAATTTATAAAGCTGTATCACAAGTTGCAATTCTACAACCTGTTAGAATAAAAGAAAATTCTACCTCAGATTTCTCCTGATATGGCAGCCCATTTTTGGTTCTCTTACCTTGGGGCAGAGAAGAATGAAATACCTAACAAAAATGAGAAGGTAATTTATAGATATGATCACACAGTAGGGTGGCAGTGAAGAGGTTCCCCAACAGTTTTTACTGGATCATTCCATCTGATATTCAGGTTCATTTGAGCTAAAAGCCAAACGCATGAATCTCCTGCTTCACAATCTCAGAGATGGAAGACATCTAAACCCAATCATGACAGGAGGCTTCTTCTTGATCTCGTTCCCATCACCTGCCCGGCCTCTGTGGTGTCCCCACCACATGTGTCCATGTGTGTCTAGTGGGTCCCCTCCACTGAGGTCACGTTCCCTTCAATTCCAGTCATACCCAACCTTGGTCTGTTCTCAGCAGGCCATACTCGCTCACACACATGTGGTTCTAGAACAGGCTCTTCCCTCCTCCCAGCTCACCACCCCAACCCTACCATGCCAACCCAAGCATTGGCCTAAGCTTTACCTCATCACTAAGGCCTTTCCTGATGACACCAGAGAAAAGCCGAGAGCTCCCACTTCTGCCACATATTCTCAGAGCAATGTATTCACGTGCACAGCCAGCCCAGCACAGACAGCATTCCACTGTAATCGAGTGCATGTCTGACTTCTCCAAAAGGTCATGAGCGCCTGGGAGGGAAGAAACCTTGTCTCTGGGATCTTGCCTGTTTCAGCTGTCCAGCCCTAGAGCTTAACAAGATGTTGGTTACAAGGTCGGTAACTTGTTGTTGCTGTTCAGCCACTAAGTTGTGTCCACCTCTTCGAGACCCCGTGGGCTGCATCACGCCAGGCCTCCCTGTGGGTGGGTACCTAGTAAGTGCTTTTTCAATGAACAAATGAGGCTTCTTAGAAAACAACTGTGGAGCCAGCTGAATGCCGAATTCCAGCTTATAGTTTCCTTTCCAATTTCTTAATGTTTTCTTACCTGACCCTAAACTGAAGCTATATCAGTGATTTGCTTTCTGAAGTATTCACTGAATTTTCACAAAAAGAACCCTTTTTTGATCAGTTTACATACCATTTAATTGAATGATGTTATTTCCAGTCAGAAACAAAAGAACTGACCCTTGGAAGCCATATTATTCAGACATGGGAGGTATAATGTGTGGGAAGAACTAACAGCTAGGAATATTCAGCATGCCATGGGCATCAGTCAGTGTATTTTTAAAGAGGAATGGAGGGAATTGGTTAATTTGCAAATTCAGCTACATAGAGATCGTTTTAGAAAGCTTCTACTGCAGACAGCTTAAAATCACACACAGCAGAACTTTCCAGAGTCAAATGCTAAAGCTATTCAAAGCCACGTGATTCATTACTGACTGTGAGATGAGCCAAGATGTCTTCTTTCATTTAACTTAAATAACTTGATATGTCAAGTTCAGGTTATTAAAATATGCCTATTCATTCCTCAGGGCTCCATATATACTTCCTGAATCTGGAACATTCCATTAAATCAAGACAATATGTATCAAAACTGACTTCCTGAAGATAATTCCTTTTAATCCCCAGTATTGGCCCGTGAATATGTTTCTAATTAATTCTCTTGAGATGTAGCTCAGACTCAGACTAAGTTGACTTTTGAAACATCCTAGTGTATACTCTACTACTCAGTTACCACAATAAAACAATCAGAGGTCTAGATTTTGCACAGGATAAGAATCAGAGACATGGAAGAAAAAGTAAATTAAAACTACCATCATTAATCAGGACTAGAAAAATTTCCAAATTCTCCTGGCAATGTTCCTAAATAAACCAAGTATCATCAGGGAAACTACTTGGGCATACAAAGAATTTCAGAAACTTTTCCCTAGTATTCCTCCTGTTTCATTCTCCTTTCCTTTTATGGCCAGTCAGACACTGAAGTTAAGGAAACTATATAAGGATATTTTAATTCAGAATTATAAAGCGCCATACAATGATTGCTATTGATAAAAAACGAGGTATTTTAATAAACAACAATCACTTCGCTGTCATTTTCACAAACTAAAACATTTTACTAGATTGATTTCAACATGAAGTGGTAGAATTTATCACAGATTTGACCTAAACAATTAGAAAAGTCTATACATTACTTAGAGAGATATGCATCTAGTTTCTGAGTTAATGCTGTTCTGGAAAAGTTAACTGCCACAACTGAACTGGCAACTTGAAAAAGCTACAGAAGAGGAAAGAAGGATGCATTCTACACCTTTTACACCTACTAATACATTCAATTCCATGGGCGCTTGAACCCCAGCAACTTCAAACATCTATTTTCACAAGCCATTTGGAGCACAGCATGATCTCTACTTCACTTCTGAAATTCTATTAACTCTCTTTGTGGAACCAATGTATCTAATCAACTTTACCACATGATTCACATTTTCCAGTCCATTATTTTTACCAGGAAAGGGACCCAACCAATAAATAATAATAATAATACTTCTTCCTGGATGTGAGACAAGTTTCAAGTCTAGCGTGTCAGAAGGTCCATGTACTGTGGGAGACCAATGACCTGAGTTCCACTTTGTAGGTCTACACCACACAGCTAAACAACCCTCAGCACTTCAGTGTTTTTCGAGTCGGTAAAACCATAGATTGAACTGATATATAAATTTTTTATGGTCCTATACTCTATTAAATACGAAAGAACACTGCCTAGAAGCCACAAACATTGGCACCTGGTCCCTTCACCAGCCCATCGCACACACACTAACTATAACCAAATTCTACCATTTCTCTCTTCAGTATTTACTTCTACCTTTCCACCCCAATGCCTCTGTCCAAGTTCAGACTCCAGTATCCTGCACAGACCATGACAAAGCTGTTCTGATAGGCTCCCCACCTCCCTTCTTACTCTTCTCCAGTATGTACTCTGCATACCCGAGCTGGAAAGTACTTTCTGACAAGTATGCTAAATCAGCTCATTTCCCTACATGATTTATCTATAGTTGTCACCTAAGGGAAAACAACCCACCAACCAACCAACCTGTTTTCTCAGTGGAATGTAACAAGTCGGTGGGCGGCCTCACGGGGTCTGTGGTGAGCATCAGAGGCCTGGCGGTGCACTACATGCCAGGTTCTGCCGGTCTTACCTCCACCACAGAGGCAATTCTAGACCTTCCCACCTCGGGCATCCCAGACCGCAGAACCGATCCACCGGTGACTCCCCACCCCCACATCCAAGCCAAGGCACACGTCACGCCTCAGGCTACATTCTGGAAGAATCCCTCCCTCCTCCTCACTTCCCGAGCCCCAGTCTCTCCCTGCCCTCCCCCCGCCCCCAGTGACCCCCCAGAGGCCCAGGTGCTCTGGCGTTCTCTGCACCTGGCGCGCCCTCAGTAGGCGCCCAACAAACATCAGTGATCTGAAGGAACCTCAGCGGAGCCAACTCTTCAGCCTTCTGCCCAAAGCCAGAAGACCCCAAGTTAAATGCTCCGCGATTATACATGGACCAATTAAGAATGGCTTTTTCCAGGACATCTTTGCATGTCCCTTTTTATTCCAAATAACTCCAAAATATGTAATGTTTGAAGTGAAATGATAGTTTTTGGCTAGTATTCCATGATGTTTCAGATTGTTTCCAATGATTTTTCCACTAAATATTGGGTTGGCCAAAAAGTTCATTTGCGTCTTTCTGTAACAACTTGGGGAAAAACCCGACTGAACTTTTTGGCCAACCCAAGAGGTAGCATCAGTCTGGGAAAGATTTAACTTCTGCTACTTTAGACACAGCCCTCAAACAGTCTTAAAACTTTTAATATTATATCCAGAATACTTTAAAAGCCATATTTTGTAGTCTTTCCATCATCTTTAACATACTGGCATATTTCCAATGTCAAGTGATGATCGAAAGGCTCTTAGAGTTTCCTATTTCTTAGGTCTAAAATGAACATTCTCTCACTCTCTTTACCAAAGCCCTTCTCCTTTGCCCCTCTTTTTATAAAACTCAATTAATTTTAGCTTAATTTGCTGTTCTTCTTTTTTTTTTTAAAAAAGAACACTACAACACAATTTCATAAATATTTCATTAATATTTCATTTTCAAATACAAAGCATCTATCACTGGAAGAGAAAGGCTATACATGTGGATTAACTTACAGCTTATTCATTATCTTCATAAGTGATTTATGATTAGATCTTCCAGCTGTTAGCAAGCTGATCAACAGCCAAGCAGAGGAAAAATACTGAATCCTACTTGTCAAAACGATATGCAATCAATGTGGTCTAGATTAGGAAAGCTTAAACTTGATTCAAAGGCAAGAAAAGAATTTCTGCTTTCACCATTAGCATAAAACCATAGAGTTCTTACTATTAAAATGGAAAATTCAGGTTTTCATAGCCCAGCACCCCAGGGAAAAAGGAAAAACCAGAGATTGATAGAATTTTCCAAGTAAGTATTAGATATATGATCATGATATCCAGTCAGAATTCCTAAAGCCAAGAAGAACAACTCATTTTGATTTTTAAGAGGTTATCTGCCACTGCCTTTATATATGCTCACTTATTATGTACAAATCTACTGACACACATACAAACACAAGTCTACTAAACATTCACAATTGATAAATGTCACCCTCTATTTTTAGTACCTTAAATTGAACACTATAGCCACGAAAGGTAGGTCAGAAAGACACTGTCTCCCTCCAAATTTGCACTTGTGAGTCAAACAAGTTATTATGACTGTCAGACTGTACAAAAAATGATTGAGTCTAACAAGTAAGTTCCTCACCACGTGTTTTTCAGGCTCCCATAAGACTATCAAGGAATGCCAGCAAGGATGCTCTGACTTCTACCAAGTTACTCCATTCCCATCTGACAGAAGCAATCCAAAAGCCACGAAAAATAGAGAATAACAGCAACAGCAAAGTTCAATGAAAACTGTCTAAAAGGACAGAAGAGATTATTTACTAACCAAATGATCCAAAATTTCTAAAACTGATCAGTAGTTATCAACTGAATGTTTATTCCAAGATGAAAGTTCTTTAACATGCCCAATATAAACCTGTTGAAAAGTTTCCACTTACTTTGTTAATAATTAAAATATATTAACCCTTTTCAGCTAATATATTTAGTATATAAAAGTGATGGAAATGACATACCTATCTGAAAATGTTTTCATATTACTCTTGACGTTATTTGCCCATATTAAAAAAATTGTTTTCAGAAGGCAAGGACAATAAAGTTTCCATAAGGAAATGGCTATATGACCTCTACACAAAGGAAAGGTACTACCAATTGCTGGACTCCTACTCTTTTATTGTATTTACTATCCCAGCTACTTCTTAAAACAACTCAGTGAATGACATGATTTTATACCTACTTATACAAGAATTAACAGACTTGAGACATTTAGTTTTCTTCCCAAAGTACCTCATTAATAAATGGCAGAATCAATATTCAAAGGCTACCACACTGTCCCCAAAATGTGCATGTTGTCCCAGCAGAATTTAGAGAGGCCAGGAGGGGATAGAAAGCCCAGTCATTATTGCTATGACAAGGGGCTGGTGCAAACACCCATGGAAGCAGCAGCCACAACATAGGTGCTATACTCTCTCCTTTTTTAAAAAATTAATTTTTTTATTTTATATTAGGCTAAAGTCAATTAACAATGTTGTGGCAGCTTCAGGAGGACAGTAAAGGGAGTCAGCCATATATATATATATATATATGTATATATATATATATATATATACACATACCCATTCTCCCCCAAACTCCCCTCTCCTCCTCTATCTTTAACAAAAAATACTTGTCTACCACAGCTCTTTCTAGAGACACTGAATCTTTCTCAACACACTACACTGGCCAGTCACAGGCAGACTTGGTGGGTAAAATCTACTTTCCATCCCGAAGTACTGCAATCATCAATCGTGAAACAGAATAGTTGCTACAAGTCACAAGGGCCAAACACAAGTTGATAGTATCCCTGTTTACAATACAGAGTTATTCTCAACAGCACTGAAAAATGCCTATTTCTACAGTAGGTCAACTCACTGCACTGAATTCCCATACTTTTCCATTTATTTTACTAATCATTATTATTGAAACAATTGCTGGACTCCTACTCTTTTATTGTATTTACTATCCCAGCTACTTCTTAAAGAGAAGATTGGTGCCTCATCTGTAAAAGCTTGAAAGCTAGCTAGAGGAAACCAAACTGACATAGGCATTCAGGCTCTTGGGCAGGCCACCCAAGGACGCTGACACAATCAATCAAAATACTCCTTGGAAGCAGCGCTGCCCTAACCACATGAATGACCCGCTCAAACACAATTCCAAAGCACTTGGATTCCATTAACTTCAAGTTTTGCTATTCATCCACCAACAATTAAAAAGGACCAATCTCCTCAAGACCCTAATAAATTTTCCCTATGTGGCTATATTAACAGTTTTCTCGATTGAGGGTTTTACCCAAATCTATTAGGCCCCTGTTTTCTAATTAGTAAATGGAAATGATACCTATCATTCTCAGGATGAAGAGAAATTCTATGTGAAAATACCTAAAACTATGATGCTACTGTGTGGATCACAACAAACTGTGGAATTCTTAAACATATGGGAATACCTGACCACCTTACCTGCCTCCTGAGAAACCTGTATGCAGGTCAAGAAGCAACAGTTAGAACCAGACATGAACAATGGACTGGCTCAAAATTGGGAAACGAGTACATCAAGGCTGTATACTGTCATCCTGCTTATTTAACTAATATGCAGAGAACATCATGAGAAATGCCTGCTGGATGACTCACCAGCTGGAATCAAGATTGTCAGGAGAAATATCAACAACTCAAATATGTGGATAATACCACCCTAATGGCAGAAAAGGAAGAGAAACTTAAGAGCCTCTTGATGAAGGTGAAAGAAGAGAGTGAAAAGGCTGGCTTAAAACTCATTCAAAAAACTAAGATCACAGCATCAAGTTCCATCACTTCATGGCAAATAGGTGGGGAAACAATGGAAAGAGTGGCAGATTTCATTTTCTTGGGCCCCAAAATCACTTCAGACAGTGACTGTGGCCATAAAATTAAAAAATGCTTGCTCCTTGGAAGAAAAGCTATGACAAACCTAGATATAACTTTGCCCACAAAGGTCTGTATAGTCAAAGCTATGGTTTTTCCAGTAGTCATGTATGGATGTGATAGTTGGACCATAAAGAAAGCTGAGCACCTAAGAATTGATGCTTTCAGACTGTGGTGTTGGAAAAGACTCTTGAGAGTCCCTTGACTGCAAGGAGATCAAATCAGTCAATTCTAAAGGAAATCAACCCTGAATATTCATTGGGAGGACTGATGCTGAAGCTCCAATACTTTGGCCACCTGATGTGAAGAGCTGACTCATTGAAAAAGACCCTAATGCTGGGAAAGACTGAGGGCAAGAGGAGAAGGGGGCAACAGAGAACGAGATGGTTGGATGGCATCACTGACTCAACAGACATGAAAGAAAAGAAAGTGAGTGAAGTCGCGCAGTCACGTCTCTTTGTGACCCCATGGACTGTAGCCTACCAGGCTCTTCTGTCCATGGGATTTTCCAGGCAAGAGTACTGGAGTGGGTTGCCATTTCCTTCTCCAGAGGATCTTCTTAACCCACGGAATCCGGGTCTCCTGCATTATAAGCAGACACTTTACCGTCTGAGCCACCAGGGAAACCATGTGGTCAATAGACATGAGTTTAAGCATACATCAGGAGATAGCAAAGAACAGGGAAGCCTGGTGTGCTGCAATCCATAGGGTCCCAAAGAGTTGGACATGACTTAGCGACTAAACAACTATGATGGATACAGAGAAGGTATTCAATGAACATTAGCTTTCCTTTCCTTATAGCTCTGGACAAGATCTTTCCTAAGTATTTTACACTGGGGACTTTTCTTTAATAATCCATCAAGTTATCACACAGGAAGCTAAAACCATCTAAATTGGACCAACCCATAGACCCAAGAGGCAGAGTCAGTAAGGAGCATCAGTGGTGGTTTAGTCAGTAAGTCGTGTCCAACTCTTGTGATCCTATGGACTGTAGCCTGCCAGGCTCCTCTGTCCATGGGATTCTCCAGGCAAGAATACTGGAGTGGGTTGCTATTTCCTTCTCCAGGAGCATCAGTAGGTGTCTTCAAACAAGCAGAATCACTGGTGTTTCTATGATTGTAAAGTATCACTCAAAGAGTTGAATCATCAGACATAAAGAATAAGAAACATATCAGGAACAGAAATTCTTTCTTTAGTGGTAGCAGTAGTGAGGTTACATTTATAAGGGACAGGAAGGGATGGCTGTGGTGGCTTTTTGATAACTCGAACTCAATGACTTGATTAAGTGGCTGCTGAGCTGGCTGAGATTTGACTCTTTAGCAAGCACTCAAGGTTTGGAGGAACTATTATCACTAATTTAGCTGCAGCCTGGAGGGACCCATATTTTTCATTATTTGTGACGGGAAGCCCTCGAGTCACAAGGCCACAGCGGCAGCAGGCTGCTCCTCTCTGTGACTAGCAGGGTTCCGTCAAGGCCAAGGGGAGGGAACCAAGCGAAGTGCAGCTGTTGCTGCTTCACTCACTCACCAGACTGCAGCTTTGCTCCCTCACTCACAGAGGCCCTCTCAGGGCCAGGATTAAGCAGACCCTAAGCCCCCTACATTCCCGTCTCATTGCATTCTGTCTGGCCATGAGACAAAGCAGCACAATAGACATTTTCATCTCACCTTCAATGAGCTCTCCACAGAAACGTAATTCCTGTCTCACTATATGATGTGCTAGACTAAGGATGTGTCATCAGGTCTGCAGAAAAGAAAAAAGGTGCACGCTGTGTTTCTGCCATTTTGAAAATCAATCGTTCTTTGTCTCCATTTAGTCACAACACTTAGGTACCTTATGACGCATTTGAAGAGTAGGGTTATAGGGTAGTGGGGAGGGAAGAAGAGGAGACAGGAAGGGAATATTCATTGATTTCTGGTGTTCAAGAGTTATTGCCAGCATACCTCAGTTTATATTTTAAATTCCAGAAAGCCAAAGTGTTCTGGGTAATACATGTGAATCACTGGAGAGAAATATTCCATTTCTTAGTGAGAAGGTGACTCCTTTGATAACCACAATGTCCATGAATCACAGGTGCTTTATTACTTGACTTCCTCTAAATGAGCTAAAATGTTACTCAGGACTCTTCTAGGAATTAGCCAAGGAAGAGTGAGTCTCCCAGACCTGAGTTCATCTGAAATGTCTTCTCTCAATTTCTTCTTTGGGTTAATTCCAGAAAAATGGCACAGAACTGGGACATCCAGTCTTGAAGCCCTGCAGAAGGTGCAGTGGGCAGGGAGAAGCCCTTTGTGGCTGGGACAGAAGGACCCATCTACCAATGCCCCAGGATACTCTTTCTGCATGATTAATTGTATGTTTAGTTCTTAATCCCTGGATATCTGGGTTAGGTATTCTACACATCACTCTCTATCTAAAGTTTACACAGCATAATCTACTTATTCTTTTGCTGAGGTTCATAGTGATTGGGGAATAGCGTACTTAAGTTGGAGTACGGTCAGTCTATCCTTGTTCAATTACCCAGGGACTCATCCTCGCCTTATTTGCATGGGAATGGGGGCAGTAGGGAATGGCTGGAGCAGAATCTCTCAAGGATTCTCCACTCCTGTAATAATAAGGCCACTGTACAAAATCCCCAGATATAATAATCTTACAAAAACAATCTAATTGGCAATGGAATGAGAATCACAAGGCAGGGTCTGAATCTGAGTCCTGCAACTAGCTGTGACCTTAAGGTCATCCCTTTCCTCTCTGGGCCTCAATTTTTTGACGTGTAAGATGAAAAGGGTAAGCTAATGATACAAGTTCTCTAAGCCACTCTCAGTGTGAAGAGTCTTGCATTCACTTCATGAAACAAATCCCCACAGGTTTTCAAGAAATGATGACTTCTCACATGCAGAAGACTATTTGGTACAATTATACAATCATAGGGCTTCCCTGATAGCTCCATCAGTAAAGAATCCGCCTGCAATGCAGGAGACCCCGGGTCAATTCGTGGGTCAGGATCCGCTGGAGAAGGGATAGTCTACCCACTTCAGTATTTGTGGGCTTCCCTTGTGGTTCAACTGGTAAAGAATCTGCCTGCAATGTGGGAGACCTGGGTTTGACCCCTGGGTTGGGAAGATCCCCTGGAGAAGGGAAAGGCTACCCACTCCAGTATTCTGGCCTGGAGAATTCCATGGACTGTATAGTCGGACATGACTGAGCAACTTTTACTCGCCATGATCATAGTTTTTGACTTTTCAGAAACACACTGATATTGATAGCAATAAATAACACCTGTGAAATGTCACTTTCCTTCACTGTTTACCATCCTCTCAGCTCTTCATTTCCACACATGTATTAGTCACATAATAATTCTATTTGCACTAACAACATCTTAAACAATCCCAAACAATAACAAGTCTGTTTGATTTATTTTTCAGAATCTATAATTTTAACGTTAACTTATGTGTCTCAAAACTCAAGTACTTCAAAAGGGAGGGAAATCAGCATGTGTTTTCCACGCACTCCCTGACTTTAAATTTTTAAAAATCTGATCTTTAGTCACCTATGGAGTGACTATCAGCTGTGTAAAAATCTGTCATTTGCAGAACTGTGAAGTGTTTAAATTCTTTATGAAAACTGCAAATGGTAAATTAAGGAAACAAAATTCTTTAGAGTCTCCTAAAATTAAAGCTATGAATAGAAGATAATTTCTTGGTATCAGACTTGAAACTGCAGCTAAATGATATAAGACCAAAGTACTGGGCTACCAATTTGTGATATTTGGTAAATTTTAATGTACACAAGCAATTCAATATATATTGGTAACGCCAGTTAATGCCAGTCTCTTACGTCTTATAGTATGTTTAAATATGTTCAGTGCTGTGGTTTAATGAATTGCATTTTGATGTAATCAAATATATGATGTGTCATCATCAAGCAGTTAATAAGAAAAATAACACGATAATATGGACACTGTTCTTATCATAAAAAAAATTTTTTTTTACACAAGGCATACTTCATATTTAACCGTGACAACAACTCCATGAGGTGGGTATTAATCCCTCCCATTCTAGAGATGAGGAAAGGTGGGTTTACATACAGATGTGACAGAGCTTGGGCCATGACTGAAGATTCAATGAATGACTTGAGTCAGATGAAATGGATCAAATTACACTGTGGGCCTATCCAAGCCCAGCAGAAAGACAATGGATCTCACGAACACATCAAATGCACTCTTCCCCCACTGCCCCAAACTCCCTTGAGGTTTCATGGCAACTCTGGCAGAGAGAGGTGACCATGAGACATTTCCATGCAGGGTGGAGCAGGGCCCTGGGTCTCCAGTCTAGCTCCGCAACTTGCTTGCTCTTAGACCGTGGCCAAGGGACTTAACCTCTTTGCTCCAGAGGTTCCTCAACTACAAACTCATAATAAAAACCTGCTAACTCAAGCTCCTCTAAGGTTAAAATGTACTAAAACATGGAAGGTGACCAACACAGGGCTGGGCATGCAGAAAGCACTCGAATAAGTGCTAGGTGAAGATTTCTAATCCATTCAACATATTTATATGCCACTCAAGGAAATTCAAGGCTTACTTAGGTGCCCCTCTCAGAGGTGTCTTTGCAGATCAAAAGAAGATGAATTAGGAACCTTAATTCAACTTAATTTTACAAAAACAGATTTCTTTACCAATTCTAAGTGGTAAGCCGCAGACTGGTGAGTCTGATTATACAAAAATTCAAAATTTCTGCATGGCCAAAAAAAAAACCCTACCATAAGCCAAGCTAAAGCACCAACAATCCAATGGAAAAGAAAAACTGGAAAACAAGAAAAACTTTTAGACCAGTGGGTTTGCAAACAGTGGTGACATTGACCCCAGAACTGTTTGCCAACAACTGGACACATTTTCAGTTGTCACAACTTGGTACATGGTAGGAGTGGGGAGTGCTACTTGAATCTAGTGAGTAGTGATCAGGATGCTGCTAAATAGCCTACAGGGCACAAGACAGCGCCTGAAACAAAGAATTACCCAGCCTCAGTGGGAAAATGCTGAGGCTGAGAAGTCATATTTTAGACACATGAGGAGACTTATTCTCAAGCACAAGTAAAGTACAAATGAGAATTCTTATCAGAGTTGCAGAGTTCAAAATGCTTAATCATCTATTTTGCAAAGAGTATGATGAAGCAAACTATCTCTCTATTAGGAGATGGAAATTAGGATTCTAAATCCTAATTGAGTTTCTCAATATTGTGAGTGAGTATAAATGATTCAGTTTTTATAGCAGATGATTTTATAGCTTTTTTTTACCAGCTTTTATAGCAGGTAAATATCCATTAAAAATTAAGTCAGAACATACCCTCTGATGTAGTAATTTCTGTTTCTAAGCATTTATCCTCAGATAATCAAGACTAAGAATTCATTATTCACTGCAGTTTGGATGATAGCAGCAAAAGTTGCAAAGGCAAATGTTGAACAATACAGTCTAGTTAAATACATTATAGTATATGCCAGGATGGAGTATTATACAGCCATCAAAAAAAAACAAGACAGATTTATTGGTACTGATATGAATTGCTAGATGAACAAAGCATAGTGAAATACAGTAAATAAAATTTTCTGGCGGCTTCAAGGCTCCATTCAAACGAAAGAATACTCAAGAAGTGGGTAAGAGTATTTGCCCCTATAAAAGAGAAGTGTACATCAAGAAGACAAAGAAGGAAAAAGGCTTTGTTTTCACTCTAGAGTACACTTTCTTGTGTCTTTCAAAATTTTGTACCATGTGTCACATAATCAAAAAAAGCTAATAACATTTTCTTAAGTAGGCGCCATAGAAATTTACCATTTAAAAAAATCTGCCATCAGGTCTTTTAAGTAATTTTAGTATGAGTCAAAAGATAATCAGGACAAAGAGGCACATTACAATGGGGAAAATGGAAGTCAGCCTAATAAAAAGACTCTTGACATAGGTTTCCAGGAACTTAGCTGAGTTCTGGAACAAACCACAGTGAGAAAAGTATCCAGGCAGTGGAGAAGTAAGGACCTGGCTCTGAATTGATACCCCCACCTCTCTTTCCATCTACCCCCAATCTTCTGAAGGAAAAGGGAGCTCCCTGATGCCTCCAGAGGGAAGCAGAGCACGCTGGATTTCCAGCACATGCGCTGTTAAACTCTGTACTGTGACTGCTGCAGAATGCGCATGCATCTGGACTTTTCTTTAATTCCACAGGAAGAAAAAAATTCAAGGCGCTGTTAATCCAAGTAAATTAAGATAACCCAGGGAACTGGCAAGAGATAAATGAGCTCAAACATGTATCAGATGGAAAAGGTACCTCTTCAATTACAATAAAAACTACGTTCCTCAAGTTTAAAATTGGTTTTGACTTTATCCTCCCCGTAAGGTGATTTAAACCCTTAGAGCTCTGATTTTTAATCCTAAACCACACATTTGTTACAGTGTGTAGAAGGGGCCCAGCTCATTCTAAGGCATGCAGGCCTTCATTTCAGAGTTCTCCACCAAAAAAATAAATAGCTCTCTACAAACTGGTCCAGCCCAACTCAACTTCATCCTTTCATCTCACTCCATACAAGCTGTGCTTCCTTCAGGCCACCATGGAGTCATTCTGTTTCTGGCCAAACTCTTCTGAGCACTTTGATCTCAATGACTAGGCAAGAAAAATACAGTTATTTGTAAGTTTGTCAAATGTTTCAGGCCTCTAGTGCTCTGATCAAGCTTGTCAGGCTGATGACACATCACCACAAAATATATTACTAAACTTGTATAAAATCACCCTTTGATTTAAAGTAGAAAGTAGAGCCAAAAAACTACAAAAGGGAACACACTGTACATATTTGGAAATCATAGTAAGTATTTTCAGAATAAAACGTACTAAAGATAGCCTCATTCCACTGACACTCCTAAAATCATTCTCCTAAAACAGGCTTTGTATCAGACAGAATAATAGCATTTCAGGCCTGCAAGAGATCTTGAACATCTACTCTTTAAGCTCCTCTGTTGCCAAATTAAAATACTAGGACTTCAAAAATCACTCTCATCCAAATGACAAGACCAGGACTAGAACCTGGGCCTTCCATAAGATTCACAATTAGTATCAGCTATCGATAACACTGTAATTAAATGCCTAACTTGGTAAGTGGAATCCCAGCTTTTAAAAAATTCACCACAGCAAGCTAACTCAAAATTGGGCAAAGGATTAGAATAAGTATTTCTGCAAAGAAGATATACAAAAGGGTGATAGAGTCCATGAAAAGAGATTCAACATCATTAGTAGTTACAGAAGCATAAACCACAATGACATAGATACTACTTCACACCCACTAGGATCACTATTACCCAATAGACAAAAAAAAAAAAAAAAGGAAAGTAACAAGCATTGGCGAGGACATGGAGAAATTAGAACCCTAGTGCACTGTTGTTACCACTGAAGAAAAGTGTGACAACTCCTCCAAAAGTTAAACAGAATTACCATATGATCCAGCAACTCTATTTCCAGATATAAACCTCAAAGAAATGAAAGCTGAGCTTCCTGCAGCCACTTGTACACCCAAGTTCACAGCTGTCTTTTTCACAGTAGATGGGAACAATCCTAATGTCCATCAAGAGATGAATGAATAAACAAAAGGTAGCATATACATAAATGAAGAATTATCCAGCATTCGAAAAAGAAATTTTGACACATGCTCCAACATAGAAGAATCTTGAAAACATTATGCGAAGTGAAATAAGCCAGACACAAAAAGACAAATGTTGTAGAATTCCACTTACATGCAATATCTAGAGTAGGCAAATTTACAGAGACAGAAAGTAGAAGAGAGGTTATCAGAGACCAGGCAGGGAGAGGGATAGGGAGTTACTGTTGAATGGGTATTGAGTCTCTTTTCGGGACAATGAAAAGTTCTGGAAATGGATAGTGGTCATAGCTATACATCACTGCCAATGTACTCAGTGTTTCTGGAGTAGACACTTAAAAATGATGAAAACAGTAAATGTTATATTTTACTACAACTAAAGAAAAGACACAACAGAAAAAAGAAATCAGCGACTTGAATTATGTTTGGGTTCTTAAGAAATAAATCACTGCTATATTGGTGGAATTAAGAACAGGCATTCCATTCAAGTAAAAAAGCACCAAAGTATCAACTGTGAAAATTCCAAGTTTCCTGGGCAAGATGACCAAAACATAACGGAAAACTGCCATAAGAGGTTATAGACAGGTGAAGGCAATGTCTTTACTTGCTCTCTCGGGCTCTTTCTCATCCAAAAGTGAGCACTTGAAAAACATGATATATACATCACTGTCCAGCTAACCCAGAGTGTTTTGGCCACAGCAATTTTTCTTTTTTTAAGAAGTTAAATGACATGTCAGACTTTTAATGCTTGGATCGTTTCTTCCTCCAAACTTGGCAATAAAATCCTTCAAAAGGCATGTGTAAAGACATTTGGGTTGGAAATAACAAACCTGTCCTCTCCCAAGATGCTATGTTTATTTGAACATGTGATGATGCTATCATTCAAACAAACACACTTGGCTTTCTTTCCTTTCCCGATAGCCACAGCACAGACACTTTTCAAATAAGTATCCACAGAAGCAATGGTTAGTGTTGAAAAGTGGTTTCTATTGTACAATCACTTATGAGATGTGTGCTTAAAAAAAAAAAAAAACGCCTCCTGTGCTGTTTGTTTTCCCATTTGTTATTTCTTTAGTTTCTAAAGAATCCTCATAATAAAAGCGCATCAATCCTCCTTGTTGAGTCATCCTGAGTCATCCCAAACCACCTCAATCCTCACACCCTCTGAAAGCCAATGAGATCTCATAAAAGCAATCAAATGCAAATCAAGCCTACAGGAGGCGCTATCCAGTTTTTTAAGGAACACACAAGCGACAAGGGCTGTCAGAACCACAGCACCATCACGAACACATTTGTGACAAAATGTTGGAGGCTTTACCTAGAGAACAAGCTGGAGATTTAAGAGGGAAGATTCTCCGGTGACCCGAACAAAATACCAGTGCGTGTTCAAGAGGTTGGCCAATGGGAGGAAAAGGTGATGCTTAGAGCAGGGTTTCTTAACTTTGGCACTGTTGACATTCTGGACCAATAATTCTTCACTGTGGGGACTGTCATGTGCACTATAGGCTAGGAAGTAGCATTCTTGGCCTCTACCCATTACATGCTAGGATACCTCTCCCCGTTCTCCCCCAGCATGCACAACCAAAAACTTATCCTGGCACCACCAAACCTCTCTCCTGGGAAGCCAAACCTCTCCTGGTTGAGAACCATTAGACAAATTCAACATTTTCCCTTCCCACCTACATTAAGGGTATGAACCAGATAATCCAGAGGAAGAGAGGAAACTGGGTGAGCGTCCAGGTAAGGATATGCCCACTGGATATGGGTAAAATAAGAGTACATCAGAGACAAAGACTAAGACACGGAACCCAGCTATCAGTCGACAACACTGGAGGAAGAGGGGGCCAGACTGAGGTGATGGAAATATGGCGGACTTTTGAAGGCACAAAGAAAGGGGAGTTTCAACTCTGCTGCCCCATTTAATAAATTCATGTTGACTGCTGTCCATTAATTCAACTTCTCTGCGGGGAAGAAAGTGCTCTCAAGCACCATGATCCTAAGTCAAAATCCAGGCACCGTCAGCAGGAAAGTTTAGGGTAAAGACTGTATGTTACCAGACAGTCAGGACGATGCTCGTATGACAGGTTTAGACAACATGGTATCATTCAAGTGTATCTTCTCTTAAAGACTAACCTCAAATGCTTTCAAAATACTTAACATTAATCACAAGTAGGACTTACCTAGAATAAGAATAGATCTGTGCAAATATATCTTCCCGTCCACTGCTCCTGAGAAAACAAATCTATGCCCTAGTAATAGCAAGCCAAGACTATCATCCTTGCATATAGTTGTACAGATTATGGAATGGAACTTCTGATAATGGATTTGGGCTACGTCCCAAAGCTGAGGACAAAGGCCAGTAACCGTCATCTCACTTCCTGGAATGCTGTCTACACTGCAGAAACCAGCTTGTTGCATTGGAGAAAAGAAGGTAAAAAGTCTTTAGACAGCCTGACCACATTTCCCTTGGAATTCAGGGCAAATGGTGAACAGAGAGACTTTCTCACTGTCTCCTGGAAAATTCTGTAGGTAGGAAGCAGACTAGGAGAGACAGAAATGTAGGGTAAAGAGAGAAGGTAGTTTGTGCCTCAACTTTCACACGGCAAGGATGCAATCCTAGTGGGACCCTGCCAAGAGGCTTCCAGGAAGGGTGAGGAAATCTCAGCTTTAAGTGGGAAACTGAGATAGGAGATCTGCAGAAGGTTAACATATCTTGATTACATAGTTGCATCTTCTCTGGCATGTATAAGTCATTTCCTAATATAGTCTGAGACTCATACAGGAACACAATAAATAGGTATCATTCATTCATGATACTTTATCTTTCTGAAAACCACCATTTATTATAAACTAATGATACCTTAAAACCTTTGCTATGAAAAGGGTGATCCTTGGGCCAAGCAGTACCTCATTCCCCTGGAAACTTATTAAATATACAGAGTATCAGGTCCCACTCCAGATCTACTGAAACAGAATCTACATCTTATCAAGAATCAAAGTGATTCTTACGAATAGGAAAGGGTGATGAGCACTGGCTTAGACCACAGGTCTCTCTCACAGCTGTATATAACAATCATCTGCATCGTTTGCTGTCAAACTCACATACCCCAAAACACACCCAGAAATTCTGATTTAGGAAGCCAGAGCATGGGCTGGCCATCTGTACCTTCTAAATCCTACAGGACATTCTGTTGTATCCTGAGGACCAAGACCACTGATTTAATGGTTGGAGAAGGCAGGCATTTGAAGCCAGGGTTTACCAAGAGCTCCTAATGACTGTCCCATCTCCCCATAGCAAGCATCTTTACACAGGTGACCCTCTTGTCCTTCCAAAGGCTTCATTAAGTCACCACCAACCTCTAACAAATCATCCAATTGGCTACAATTCTGCTTTTGAGAGCGATCAGGGCTCCCATTCAAAATGATCAAAAGGGACAAAAATGGCACACCCAGTGGGGACATGCAGAGCAAGACAGGTTGTAAAGACACCAGAGGCCTCCAACGTGAGCCCTGTCCACAGCTGCCTGGGATATGTCAGTTTGACTTGGCACCGGCTTCTCATAAAAGGCTTGTTATTTGTGAATGAAGATGAAAAGAACCATTCACCAGTCACCACCAAATGTTAGGTTTTCTTGTCTAGATTTTGTCTTGAGAGAAGAGTGAACAGGACCTGATTTAAATCAGACCCTGACTTAGCCACTGTGACTGCTGCAGACCCAAATGGTCAAACTCCGCCACCATCGGAGCAGATCAAATTTCAAATAACCAGCTAAAATAGAGCCCAGAACTCTTGAATCCCAACCCAATTTCTAGGATAGACTACTAGGCAAATTGGGTACTATTAGTCCCTGGGGCAGTTTGTTCTAAGAGTTAATTTCCTTAAATGAGATCCCTCAGAATTCTAAGGTTTTTAAGCAACTGCCAGGTAAAAGGAAGAAATACTTCTTCTGGCAGAAAATGGTCTATAATATGATGAAGTCTGACAGAAGGGAAATGATAATTACTGTATGAACAGCACAGTCAGGAGTCTTTTACCAAATAAGGTTATGATTTCTACAGCGAGTGTATTTCAATAAAAGATATTTTCAGCCTGAAGAGCCTAGCCTCTTTTTCAAAAAATGGTATAACAGAGTAAATTTTGTTTAATGCTAATGCATCTATTTATCAAGTACACAACTTTGGCATGCACATTATTTTTTTTTTTTCTTTTCCATACAACATGATGGTTTTCCAGGCACATTACGGGACTCTCAGATGTTTCTAATTACCCTCTGTATACACCCAATAAAACAACTGGCTCGAGATATTATTAATACCACAAGAAGATCCAAAAGGCTCATAAATCACCCTTTCTTTAGAAACGGACAATGCAGTGGCAAAAAGTGACATATTTTAATCTTGCTAAATAGCCTTAAGAATGTTCTAGCGCACTTACCTAATTTGCCAGGGACAGAGCAGTGGTCTGCTTTTCTCACAGCAAAGAATTTTAATGTCAAGTTGCCCTTTTACCTCTTCTAGGGAAAATCTGATGAAAATTAGGCTGAGTTTTTGTACTAGGAAAGCCTAGAAAGTCTCCATAATCCAGAACAAATTTTTATTGAATCTGATGGGCATCTGAAGTTTGGTCTCAGAGCGAAGAAATATCTCATTACTGCATAAAGTTCTTTCTTTTTTCCACCAAATCTTACAAAAAGCCAATACTGCAGTCATGCCAGTTTTTCAGTAATTATTGTATGAGTCTAAATCCAAGATAATGGAGTCAAGCAGTAAGCCATTCCTCAAACCAATGCCCTTCAACCAAACAGAAAATCGAGTTTTAATAAGTGCATCAGTGACAGCATTACATTAAATTGGCAAAGGAAGGGCATCTGGTTCGTCTCATTTTCTTTCTGATATAACTTTGGGAAATAAATCGCAAACAAACTTCCTCACTCACTTAATCCTTCTCCATTTGGTAGTTATTTTATTTTCCTGGACTGCATAGGCTGAAGAGGACTGTGTGGCTGCCCTTAGAAACATTTTCACATCATCTGTAATGTTAGTTCCAAGAGGTTTTTCCAACAATACACAAAGTCATTATTCCTCCTCCACTTGGAAGAAGTGTATATACCTGAATATCAAAAGCTGATACAAATGTTCAACTTTTAGACAATAGACGCAAAATTGTTCCCAACTCATAAGCCAATAAATGCTGCAGGTATATATCGTATCACATAAATATGACTCCAGTGTCTATTTTAAGTCCGGCAGTGTTTTTAAATTGACTCTAACCTAGGAACCCAGAGGTAAAGGACACAGACGACGGCCAAGCGAAGAAACCAAAGCAGGATGAAATGTTAGAATCACACATCACTGGGGATGTCCCATCTATTCAAGATGATTACTTATCCTCCTGACCATAGCTTTGGGTTCTAAAGTACACTACATGGTTCAAATGCTCTCAACCCTTGCCAGCTCATAAAATGCAAGAGCTTCCTGGGTAGACCCCTCTCAAACAGGTGGTACATGATCCAAGGCAGAGAGGGGCACAATGCTAGTAGGCTGTCTCTGCCATAAGACGATGCTAACTGACAATCCTTTGTGGGTAGCCTACCTCACCCAGAGCAAGCCTAAATGTAAGGAAAAGAGCCTTCTGTGTACTAGGAGAGTTGGTTCTAACAGAGTACCAACATGAAGGAGTACTGGATACATACTCTCGGGTCTTTCTTAACACTACCGTGCTATCAGGAGGTCGCTCATCTCCATGGGACACAGCAGCATATTCTCTCCAAGCTCCAAGAAAGGCAGTACTCTCCCTCAGTACACAGGAGGTGGGGTTTGCTAAACAAAAGGATTTGTTATATTTGGAAGTAGAGAAAGATCTTCAAGGAACCCACATAAAGCTCCAGCCTGTTTCTTCCCATGAGCCTAGCAACAGCTCTACAAGGAAGGTCAAGGCATTATAGGATTCATTTGACTAGCGTGGAATCAAAGAGGTTCAATCACCAGCCCAGGGGCCTGGTCAGCAGTCCACCTGACCTAGACTTCTGAGTGTCCACTAACATGGTAATGACTAGAGGTGAAACAGGAAAAGAAAAAGGCAAAAAGGCATCATAGGTGGAAATATTTGAAATGCAACTTGAGGTTGTTCCTTAAAAAAAAACTGTCAGTATTCAGACAAATGCAGAAATAGGGAGCAGGAATTCCATGTAGTGGGAAATTATACTAAGGATCTAGAAATTTAACTGCATTTCATCCTGAGTAGCAAGTACACTGCAGTCAGTGTTAAAAGTGTAAAATCCAGGGCTTCTCTGGTGGCTCAGTGGTAAAGAATCTGCCTGACAATGCAGGAGACACAGGTTCGATCCCTGGTCCAGGAAGATCACACATGCCAAGGGGCAACTAAGCCTGTGCGCCACAATGACTGAGCCTGTGTTCTAAAGCCTGGGACCTGCAACTACTGCAGCTGCATGCACTAGCGCCTGTGCTCGCCAACAATAGAAACCACCACAATGAGAAGCCTGCGCTCCACAACTAGAGAGCAGCCCCTGTTCAACTCGACTAGAGAAAAATCTTTGCAGCAACAAAGAGCCAATACAGTCAAAAATAAATGAATAAACTTTTTAATGTAAAATCCAAACCTCAGGCAAAGTGTTACAAACGTACCCTTTTTCATGCATCTTGCAGACATTGGAATGTGCTCTTCCCTAGGACCCCAAACCCTAGAGAGACCTCTCAGATGATTATTCCACTCCTGTAATTTCAGTTGCCTGAGACGTCACAAGGAGGCTGTGCTGGCTAGGTGAGTGCATGCCACCCTCACATGGGCACCTGCAGAGACAATGTACTCTGTCCACCAGCACGCGTGAGGCATCGCCCACGTGCAGCACCGCACCCACACTGGGGATGCCAACAAGAAGGACAGGGCCCTGTTTGCAGGCAGTTCGGGGCTCAGGGGAAGAAACTGGCATGGCTACCGATAAGGAGAGTGGGGCCCTACAGCCAGAGCGGTGCTTGGCTGACTCTTGCAAAGGCAGTGGGTGATGCCCAGGCAGAGCGGGCAGGGGAATGCACCACCCCCCACCCCAGCAGAGGCAGCAGTGTGAACAGGGTCACTGAGGGCGTGGAGCACTGGGGGACCTCAGTACCTCTAGAGGCTCAGTTTAGCAGAAGCAGACAGAGTTTCATGAGCTGAGCAGTTTAGAGCTTTCCCAAGATCATTCCACATGCTCAAGCTGACAGACGAGGAAAGAACACACACTTTGCGACACTGTGTTGCAGACTCCAAGGAATTTTGAAAGGTCATTTATCCTAGGCTAGCCTAGACTCCTTTAAGAAGTCCCATCCACCCCCATGATATAGGCCAGACATGGCTTAAAAGGAACAATCGATCACACATGCCTTTCTCACAGCCTCACAGACTGCTGAACCCTCTTTTACCTAAGGCTTTTTTTCAAACTGTCCCAACTACAGACATACGTTCTATACTACCCACTCTGACGCCCCTCACTTTCCCAGCTTCAGGAATCTTCACCTTCAGTCAAATAGTATCTCATTTTCTCCTGATTTTGGCTTTCAGTGTTAACCTATTGGTCCTCTTTGGTTGAACCACCTTTCCATGAAGACCCCTTCCATCGACTGCCCTCCCCCAATACACACACACACACCTGCCCTAATGAACAGAACCAATTTTATTTCCCTTACTTAAAAGCTCCATGCCAAAAATCATGTCACCTGTCTTATACAAAATAATGTTGAAGAAGTGACAGCTTTTCTGGTAATTTGATTCTACATTTAAGACCCTATCCTTTTTGCTATAAATAACCAAGACTCCTTTTGCAAAAATTCCAGGACCATTTTTTCACCCAGAGGACAAGACTCATTTGCCTCTATCCTCTGTAGATAAGGCTCTTTATCTACAGGTCCTATTACATGATTTCCTGATATAATACACATTGCTAAAATCTAACCCAAAATGAAAAAGTTTGGGTTTGGAAAATCCAAAATTTGGAAAAGTTTGAATAAATGCTTCTCACATTAGTCTTTGGAGAGGCTCTACAGCTTAAATAAAACAACAAACACAGTCACAGAGTTAGATTAAAAAGTTTGTGATGTTCTGTCCAAGAGCTCATCACTAGCTTCATTTGTCTTTGCTTAAATTGTGTCTCAGAGAATCCTTCCTGACATACTTGAAGTAGTGATCCAGGCCTTCTACCAACACTCCCAAGCTTCTCCCCCCTCAACGTTTCATCATAGTATCTATTACTACATGACATTATATCATATATAATGTTTCTGGCAGAATATTTTTGGTTGTATACATTTGATAGTAGTATACACTCACTCAGTTCAGTTCAACTGCTCAGTCATGTCTGATTCTTTGTGACCCCATGGACTGCAGCATGCCAGGCTTCCCTGTCCATCACCAACTCCCAGAGTTTGCTCAGATTCATGTCCATCGAGTCAGTGATGTCATCCAACCATCTCATCCGCTGTCTTCCCCTTCTCCTCCTGCTTTCAATTTTGACCATTCCAATGAGTCAGTTCTTCACATCAGGTGGTCAAAGTATTGGAGCTTCAGCTTCAGCATCAGTCCTTCCAATGAATATTCAGGACTGATTTCCTTTGGAATTGACTGGTTGGAACTCTTTGCAATCCAAGGGATTCTCAAGAGTCTTCTCCAACACCACAGTTCAAAAGAATCAATTCTTCTGCATTCAGCTTTATTTATGGTCCAACTCTCATATCCATACCTGACTACTGGAAAAACCACAGCTGTAACTAGAAGGAACTTTGTCGGCAAAGTGATGTTTCTGCTTTTTAATATGCTATCTAGGTTTGTCATGGCTTTTCTTGCAAGGAGCAAATGTCTTTTAATTGCATGGCTGCAGTCACCATCTGCAGTGATTCTGGAGCCCAAGAAAATAAAATCTCTCACTGTTTCCATTGTTTCCCCATCAATTTGCCATGAAGCAATTGGACTGGATGCCATGATCTTAGCTTTCTGAATGTTGAGTTTTAAGCCAGCTTTTTCACTCTCCTCTTTCACTTTCATCAAGAGGCTCTTTAGTTCTTCTTCACTTTCTGCCATAAGGGTGGTGTCATCTGCATATCTGAGGTTATTGATATTTCTCCTGGCAATCCTGATTACAGCTAGTGCTTCATCCAGCCCAGCATTTCTCATGATGTACTCTGCATAGAAGTTAAATAAGCAGGGTGACAATATACAGCCTGGACGTACTCCTTTCCCAATTTGGAACCAGTCTGTTGTTCCATGCCCAGTTCTAACTGTTGCTTCTTGACCTGCATACAGATTTCTCAGGAGGCAGGTAAGGTGTATTCCCATCTCTTGAAGAATTTTCCACAGTTTGCTGTGATCCACACAGTCAAAGGCTTTGGCATAGTCAATAAAGCAGAAGTAGATGGTTTTCTGGAACTCTCTTGCTTTTTCGATGAACCAACGGATGTTGGCAATTTGATCTCTGGTTCCTCTGCCTTTCCTAAATCCAGCTTGAACATCTGGAAGTTCTCAGTTCACATATTGTTGAAGCCTGACTTGGAGAATTTTGAGCATTACTTTGTTAGGATGTGAGAAGAGTGCAATTGTGGGGTAGTTTGAACATTCTTTGGCATTATCTTTCTTTGGGATTGGAATGAAAACTGACCTTTTCCAGTCCTGTGGCTACTACTGAGTTTTCCAAATTTGCTGGCATGGTAAGTGCAGCACTTTAACAGCATCATCTTTTAGGATTTACAATACCCTCTTGGAGAGTACCCTCACTAGTTTGTAGTTTTTTAAATTTTGGTTGAATATATGTGACATAAAATTTACTATCTTCACCATTTCTAAGTGTACAGTTCAGTAGTGGTATGTATATTCATATAATCTCGATTGTTACCTTCAAAACAGAAACTTGGTACTCATGAAATATTTCCTTATTTCCCCATTTTTTCAGCAACACCAGCAACAACTACTACTATTCTCTCTAAGAATCTGATTATTCTAAGCATTTCATAAGTGGAATCATGATATCTGTCTTCTCATGATGAGCTCATTTCACTCAGCATCATGTCCTAAGGTTCATATGTTGTATTGCGACGTATTTTTAATATAACAGGAGAGCAAGGACTTCGCCTATCTTGTTCATTGCTATATTCCTAAGGCCTAAACCAGTCCCTGGCACACAGTAGGTGTTCAATAAGTATATATGAGATAAATGTCCCCAATGCAAAGCCTTTTATCAATGGTTCACAGCTTAAATAAAGGAAATGTTCTGCATCATTTTATTTACTCAGTATTAGAAGATAATTTGAGAATGCCAAACATATTTCAGAGTAGTTGACAAGTTCATAACCACTCTAAATTATCCAAATGAAAGCAACCATTTTCTTAGTATTGTATTGGCTCATCTTTCAAAAACATGAAGCCTGCACAATGCATTAAGGAGGAAATATATGTGCCAATTCCAAGAGTGACGTGTTGCTTTCCCCTGATTTCTGTGCTGGATGATTGTCAAGGGATCTGAACAACAACAAGAAGGTGAAGGACTGAGTGTCTCAACTAAGCTGCTCCCCCAAAAGTCTCAATGCCTCTCCCTCCTGAGCAGTGATGCTGGTTTATTTAATGCCTCATTAAGAGTGAATTTCCTTCCATCTTTATGAGGAGAACCTACATAATGAGTGTATCATCATGGAGGCTTCCTTTCCACCCCACAATACTACAGTGTTGAGATGGCTTTGTGCCACACATGGGAGACCCCCCAGTGTAGGGCAGCAAACCAACCTCAAAACAGGTGAAAGTGGCTACAGGCTGCTGTCACTATTATGGGCTGTTCAGAGCTTAGAAGATCAGACCACTAGTTTCCTGCCTAAAAAACTGAGAAACCTTCCCCGCTCTTCTTCAAAATGATAAACTTTTCAGAGAACTCTCTTAGTAAGTTCCGAAAGACTAAAATCCAAATGCTTAAGCTTGAAATTCAAGGTGCTCCATGGCCTTGCTCCAGTCTACCTTCCCAGCCCTGTCACCTAGTATATTACCCCCTTTTGAGTTTATATGTAACTCCTCTCAATTTCCATTTACCACCTGTGACCTCTTGTTTCCAGGTCTCAGTCTAAAGGGTTCATTCTTCCTTCCCATCCACCCTTATTTCGGGATGTATCACCATGTCAAGCTGCATCATCCCCATCAGTCTATCATCACACGACAAGCATTTGGCTTCCTCCTGGAAGCCAACAGGTTTAGCAGCTGAGGAGAGCAGGAAAAACTAAACAGAAAAGTCACAAGCCATCCCTTCTCTCTCAAAGTACTCTTCCTCAGCTACAAGTGGTATCTCCTCCTCTGGGGTCCTGCTGTGCATTTTCTACCTTAAAGGGGGTCATTTACACACATTCCTCATCTCCGCCTCAAAGCATAAGCTCTTAGAAGGCAGCTTTATGAATTTTTTGGTCCTGGAAATTTTACCACAGTGTTATCTACCTGATTCCTTAACATAGGAGGCACCACAGAAGGATAAGAGGCTTTTAGACTCTGGAATAAGAAAACCTGACTTCAAGTCATCTTTGACCAAACCGCTAAAGACTTGGGACTCATATCTACAAAATATAGACATTTACCTCTCTCAGGGGAAACAGGAACCAAACGAAATAACATGGGATCAGAGTTTTTACTGGGTTAGCCAAAAAATTCATTCGGGTTTGTCCATTAACCTGAACAAACTTTTTCGCCAAACCATACATTAGCAAATACTTTTTGTCAGTATTCAACTGGTGCTAACAGAACATGAGTCCCTCATACTCTCCTTAGAGAAAGCAGCATCACAGAAACCACATGTGCTAGTTTAACAATCATGATTGCCTTTCACACTCTCTCTGCAAGTAAGTTATGCCAGACAACAGTGTTATTTTATTTGAAATATTCTGGTTGTGACAACATAGAATATCTATATTCTTCTTATTAGAAGAAGTTATAACTACAAACAACAACTTAAAAGTCCCAGGAGGTCATCTTCACTACAACCCCATGAAATGCAAAGAATCCATTAAAACAAACAACAGTTAACCTGCTCGCCCACCCAACTCGGGATATGCGTCCATCTTGGAAAAAAAGCAAAGGCACTTTCTACACCAAAAGCTGCTTTTTGAGATAGTGTGCAGGGGCTGTGTGGTTTCTGAGAGCTTCTACGATGGCACACCGGGCCCAGGGCCAGATGGTGAAAAGGTGATGGTGCAGTCCATCGATCTCATCTTCAGACACTTGCAAATAGATCTCAGATTCAAGTGTGGCTTTATGAGCAAGTAAACATGCATACAGAGGGCTGTCTCAATGGTTTTGATGAGCATATGAACTCGCATTAGATGATATAGAAGAGATTCATTCTAAAAATCAAGAAAACTGGGTCAGATCATGCTGAAAGGAGAGAAACATTACTCTGTACCACAGTGTCTCCAACTAGGAATGATCAATGGAATGAGAAATCACTTGGCAATATGGTGTGTTTTTTAGGTATCCTTCGTTAGAAATGTTCTAAAACATGTATTCATATTGTTTAGCTCACCCTCATGTTATTACCCTCTGGAGGAGGGCATGGCAACCCACTGCAGTATTCTTGCCTGGAGAATCCCCATGGAGAGAGGAGCCTGGTGGGCTACAGTCCATAGGGTCACAGAATCAGACATGACTAAAGCAACTCAGCAGCAACAGCATGTTATTACCAGAGGACAAAAAATGCTGTGGGATTGTTTTTATTAAAAAAGAGAGAGAGAGAGAGAGGTAAAGGCAGGAAAGTGCAAGGAGGCACAAGTCAGAATGCCACCCAAAAAAAAAAAGTCATATTTAGAGTTTGCTTCACAGAGGATTCCACTTAATGCAAGTATTCTGTTACATCATGTCAACATCACATTCACAAAATAGAGTTTATCCTAGAATCTCAGAGTATTTCTTGTGGACATCGTCTTCATTCGGGCTTCACTTTCAGAGTCGAATTAAGTAGAAGTTATAGTTATTTCTCCCACTGAATTACCAGGAAAAGAGACTAGATGCTTAATGGTCACGAGAAAAGCACCTGCCTCTCACATCTGAACAGCGCAGACTCACAGTCACCACAGACCAGAAAGACAACACAGAAGCAGCACCAAGAACCAAAGAAGGAGGGGACTGCCCTGGCGGTCAAATGGTTAAGACTCTGCACTTTGATTGCAGGGGTTGTGGGTTCGATCCCTGGTGGGAACTAAGATTCCACATGCCACAAGGTGCATTTCAAAAAAAAAAAGGAACCAATGTCACCCCTGTGCCTGCTATAACCCTCAACCTACCCACTATCCCCTGCATTGTGCGGACGAGTGACCTGGACCAGGAGAGGACCGAGAGCCGGATGAGCACCACCCATGGACACGAAGAAGCCAGTGTGCAGACCCGCGGCTCTCAAACACCGGCTGCTTACTCTCTGTGGTAACGTCCAGCCTTCTCAGAAAACCCAGCTCCCTCAGGTTCTTCCTTCACTTTATCCCTCCTACACATCACAGTCAGACTCCAGGGAGGTAAAGCAGACATGAGGAGAGCTGGGCTTGAGCCCCAGCTGACTGACCTGCGTAATGAAGGGAAGCCCGTGTGCCTCAGCTTCCTTGTCCAAAAATATGGCGACACTAACGTCTATTCTACCTGGACGTCACCATGGAAATGTTAAAACTTATTTCTGCTATTCTGATCATCAAAATGGATTATTTAATTAAGGTGCCTTGACTACAAAATCGATATTGTTTTCCCTGGATTATTTTTTTGGCTCCTTGGGGGCAGGAGTCAGCAAATGCTGGCACTGGAGTCAAATTCAGCCCATCGACGGCTTTATAATGCAGCCACACCCATTCCCATACCTGCCATCTATGGCTGTTGTCACCATACCACACAGGACAGAGTGCGACACACACGGGGTGGGCTGCAAAGTCTAAAATATTTACTCTCTGGCCCCTTAAAAGTTTGCCAGTCCCCACATTTCAGTAGCCTTAAATATCACAGGCCAAAAAGTAGCTGACAAATTACATTTTGAATTTTCCTCAAACCACTATTTTCCATGTAACACATCTGATTTGTTAAAAGATTTAACACCCTGTACATATATATACATAGAGAGAGAGTACATACATAGAGTGAGGAAAACAAATTAGAAAACCACTTTCTGCAAGGAATAAAATCATCTTAAACTAGTAAATCTCAAGAAGATATCTTAGATGCCTAAAAATGAATTTCTGAAATTCTCTATTGCTAGAGAATCATAATCTCCAAATTCTACAAAATTACCATCTTCAACAAAATAATTTTTAAAACTTGTCTGTCAAATCACCCTGTACGGGAATTAAAGTAGAGACGAGAAACAGCTCAGGGTATAAATGAAACATTTCCCATGATTTCCGATGTGAAACTATTCATTCCTCTGCCCTCTCCCTTTTATTATTACTTCTTAACATCAAACTACCTTGTCAGTCCCCTTGCGGCAGAGTTGAGCCTGGCTCTGAGATTTTTCAGTAAATAGCTGTGCTCCGTTTTGTATTTTAAACAGGCTGTGTGCATCCTGTCCCTAAACATCTGCTTAAATGCCAGAGAGGAAAGTGCAGCATGTTTTAACAAGTAGACTTCCTCTGCTTCTCAAAGCCCTCAAATATTTAGTTTCGAAGTGAATACACCATAAGCCAAAAAATTACCACCCGCCCAATTACTCTGTCATTTCTACTGTGAAGGTTTATGAAAAGAGACAAAAGGAAGCGAAGCAGGCATTATCGATGATGGAGAAGGAAGAAAAGCAATGAGAATAAGGAAGGCAATCAAGGAAAGTAAAAACGGAAAAAAAGCCATTTAGCTCATAATAACCTAATTGGGAACTTCTTTTTCCCTTCTTTGTCTATAGCCCTCCAAAAAAGCCAAAAAACAGTTTCGCTTATTACTGATAAAGAAAAAGTCCTAAGGTTTTAGAAATGGGACTGAATTTTAGAAGCCACTAAATATAAACCATTTATTTTATGGATGGGAAAAACTAAGGTCCAGAAATATTAACTGCCACATCCCATGTATTAGCCAGTTAGCAGCAGCACCAGGATCAAAATCCAGTTTCCCCGATCATCAGTTTAAACACACTTCCCATTAGACTTAGCTCCCTGCCCTGCTAAAGCATGATATGCCATTTGGCACCTAACAGCTAAATTTTTCTTAAAAATATGTCCGAAGTACCCCTATCATCACCAGGAAATTAACAATACCCCTTTAAATAGTATCTATGGGCACATGTTTTTTCCAAGTATAGACTTATCAAGAACAGTGCTTCAACCTCCAAAGAAACCCAAGTCACAATAAAGCAGCAGGATAATCAAAGAGCTAATGAGGACTTAAACTGCCTCCTTGTATTTTGTCTTGATGGAAATCAGTTTGAAATAGACACCACCCGCCCCCCACCCACTAGACACATGCTCCCAAGACTAAACAGCAATATTCCATAAAAAGACCAGATCTAGCCAGTGTTATTATCTGTCTGACATTTGGGTTATTCTTGTGAGTAACTCATAAAGTAACGTGGGTGTCTGTGATTATTTGAGTACACATGGCAAACCATAATTGGTCAAAAAATAATAAAAGACATTTTTCCGTGACAAAAATACCGTATTGAATGACAACATGGCAGTGTGACAGCATTCAGTGGACCGCAATACTTTCTCCATTTACAAACCAGTAAAAAGAAACAAGAATGTAAAAGGAAAAGTCTTTCTGCAGTAACTACCATAGTTCATATTTAGATTATGAAAGATTAAAAGGTTTTAAGTGCTGACAGTAATCCAGGAGCACATCTTTCCCCAAATCCATGTCATACATCAAACTTATAATTCTGCCTTTTGATACGCAGCAGAAACGTGGCAAAAGATGCAAGTCTGTATCCCCTTCTACAACTGAAATACACATATTTGACAATTTTAAGGAATTTTTTAGAACCTGGCTGTTTATGAAAGTTTCATCACCACCATCCAAATTTTCTCACATGAGTCAAATCTAACATAAATTTGACTTATCACCGAGCAGATAAAATTTGAAATGGATCAATGCAAGCTGTACACTGGGGTCTTAACTTAAAGCCTCTTTCCTCCTGTCCCCCAATACCTCCCCATCACCACAGGCTGTGTCCATGATAAGTAACCAAGGGTAAGACTCTCCTAGCCATCTCTCTCAGAAACCAAAAACCAAGTTAAAAATGATACCGAAAGTAATTTAAAAGATCTCATGAAGGCAGCATATTCGTACTGGTAGACAGAAACCCATTCAAGCAGAGAGCGGTGTGAATGGAGGGGGTGTCTAAATGCTACGAGCTCATCAAACGCTGGTCGGTCAGGACAGTTAGGGACCGTGGAGGAACTCACCCACTCGGAAGTTCGTGGCTGTCAGGGTGTCGGCAGCGTGACCATTCTCACTAATGAGAGTGGTGGTGTTCCCCTTCTCACAGCTGTTCTGACAGCTGCCCTTGGTGCAGGTCACTTTACAGATGCTCGGAGTAAAGACCACCTTGATGCGGCCAGTGTGGTTACTCACTAGGAGCGGAGGCAGAGAGAAAAAGAACAACAAACACATCAGCTTAGTATCCATGAACTTGCCTTGGAAGGTTTAAAAAAAAAAAAAAAGGAAAAAGAGAAAGGAAAGGAGGGAGAGGGGGAAAGAGAGAGCCCACAACCCGGCAGGTTTAAGGAAAGAGGGAAGCCTTCAGTGCTCGCTGCTCTGTATCCAGTGGTGTCTCTGAAACAGGAGTAGGAAGCTTAGCAAACAGAACTCTGGGATGCACTCCAAAACCACATTTGAAGTCGAGTCACTGGAGTGGGATTACTAACCACAATGCTGCACTTTATTCACGGGCAGACAAAGAGCAGTACGGAGGGCACGACAGATGAAAGAGCCAGCCCTGACAGGCAGATGTAACGCACAGAGGTTGGCCGTGCACCTAGTGCTGAATAAACTCCTGTGTCCTCGGCTTGCATACTTTCCCTGTTCCTCCACTTATTAAGTCACTATTTGCAGCCCGACCCCTGGAAATGTTTTAGGCATGCGGCATGTCTGAAAACATCTGTCTCAAATCTCCTGGCACTCCCAGCTGAAGTGATCAAATCCTGTGACGCAGCTGCGGGAGCCCAGTGCTTTTTGACAACTCTGGGGCACTCTTTCTCCATATAAAATTTTTCAACCTATGTTTCGTTTTACTGTGAACAAGATCCATCTAAAAAAAAAAAGGGGAGGCCAAGTCCCTGGGGCTAAAAGGTTCGTCTCTGTTAAAATGCCATCCCGGAGCTCTCACTGTGGCTCTTCACACGTCACCTAAAGCAAATATTTCTTTCACTCATACAGCCCTTTAAAAAAATAAAACCCAGGTGCTACCACCTGTTATACGGCAGAGGCAGCACAACATCGTAGAATTGGCAGTCATCTTCAAGTCAGATTCTGGGTGGAAATCCTGGCTCTACCATGCTGTGACCTTGGACCTGTCATCTCACCTTTTCTCCAAAATTTGAGAGAATTAGCACTGATATTTTCCAGCCAGTTTTAACTTGTCCTGTTTATCAGGGGCCAGCAAGCTATGGCCCTGGGATCAAATCTGGCCCACTGTCTGCTTTTGTAAATAAAGTTTTATTGGAACACAGCCACTCATGCATTTCCGTATTGTTTACGGCTGCTTTTGCGTGGTAACAACAGAGCCTCACAGAGAAGAGACAACTTCATCCAGAACTGCCACTTGCAGCCAAGCCCCAGTATAAAACTCTGGCAAGGCACAATGCAGAAGCCCTATTTGGATATCCACATTTGTGAAATGCCCCCAGCCAGGTTCTTCCACTTCTCAGGGGCCTAGGCAGAAAACAAAGATGGTAGCAGCAGCTCAAGAGAGTGGAAGAGAGATGATTCTTCTCTGAAGCTTTAAGGCTGGGTGGAAGCAGTGCGCTTCCTGGTGTCACTGTGTTACTGCTGTGGTCATAGGAAAAGCCTGCCTTTGGGTCAGCCTATCTTCTGCCATCCCCTGCCCAACAGAAGAGATTCTTCCCCCTTTACACTGCTTTGCTTTGACCAGGATTGTATTTTCAGACAATCACCAAAGAAGCCTCTATAGGCCCTCAACAAAATGTGGTCAAATCTGAGCTTGGAAACAAAAACATTACACCAAAGGAGTCATCAGAATTTCAAGGTAGGAATGGGGCTTCAAATACATTCTGACTTCTTTTATTTGAACATCTGTAGGAACAGGGAGCTCATTACCCACTAAGATGGCACATTCTAGTCATGAGCTGTTTCTCACAAATGCTATTCTTAAGCTGAAGTTATGTCCTCACAGTCGGCTATACTCATTAATTCTAGTTCACCTCCCCTCACAATCTAATGCCTCTTCCACATGGCAGCCCTTCAACTCGTCAAAGATATTACAACAGAAGCCAAGAAGGCTGACGTTACAAGGGATCTGAGAAGATCCGCTTGGGTTGGCCCTCTCACTGAAAAGAAAACGATTCTTCTGGAGCAGAAATACCCTCAATTCTTTTCAAATGTTTTCCTAAGACTGTTTCTCATTCACCAGTGGTTCTAACACAGAAGATCAGGATACATACTCTGGGGTGTGGGGGTATCTTAGTGGCCTACCAGGTCTTCCAGCCCCTTCCAAGAAGGCACCCAGAAACTTTTTCTACAAAGAGCTACACAGTGAATATTTTAGAGCCGTAGACCTACAGGACTCTGCTGCAACCAATCAACTCTGCTGCGGCAGCAGGAAAGCAGACTGCAAAAAACCATATGTCAATGAATGAGTGCGGCTATGTTCCAATAAAACTTTATTTAAAGAAACAGTTTTCAAACTAGTGCTTTACATGCTTTCAGGACATTTAAAATTTTGGGTGGACGATGAAAGTGAAAGTGTATTAGTCTCTCAGTCGTGTCAACTCTTTGCGACCCCATGGACTGTAGCCCACCAGGCTCCTCTGTCCATGCAATTCTCCAGGCAAGAATATGTGTTGCCATGCCCTTCTTCAGGGGATCTTCCCAACTCAGGGATCAAACGCAGGATTCTTTACCATCTGAGCCATCTCATACATTTTAAAAACTACAATGGAATGCTGATTCTAAAACAGACAAAACTCACCTAGTTTGATTTTTTTTTTTTTTTTACAGTAGAAGGGAAAAAAATCAGCTTACGTTGTCAGACCACACTTACAAATATCTTGAGAATACTTTGTGTGTCTAAGTGTGTGAAGCCCAGGGGGAAAAAAAGAGACAACATCGTCCCACTTCAAAAGAATATAAACTTCTATTTTTTCTGGCTCCTAGTACAATAATGAAGATGGAAATGTTGTGCCAAATATTTTGTCTTCTCTGGCATTAACTCGTAGTACCAGCAGCTGCCATGCAGATGCCCACACCGTTACCTAAATTATGCTCACTTAGGTGAACTGAGACATCCAAAGAAAGCAAGCCCTTCATCATTATTCCCATTTTACCTTCCAGCTACAGTAGTCACTTTATAGGCACTTGAGATTCTCTAGGCCTATTGTTTTTAGTATGTTTCTTTGCCAAAAAAATTCTTTTTGGCCTAGAATTATCTGGATTTTCAAAAGACAGAGACAGTTTCACATGCCTTAATTCTGAGTTTTTAACACTCAACTTCTTGGAAGCAGAAGATATATTTTCTATTTCCCCCCTTGTGTTTCATAAGCATTCTGTTATAGTGTAATCTAATTCTAAAACAGACATTTGTATTCTCAGTGGATCCCCCTGTGTCTACAGAAAGCATTTATAATATTTCTTCATTATAATTAGTTTTAGTTTTCCACATCAATCTCAAAATCAATACTGAAAAACTCAACTGTTTGACATTTTGTCATCCAGAGCTCTGAGAGGATCTGTGTAGACATTAAATGCATTAGAAAATAGTCTTACCTATGTTCACTCTTTCCAAATCATTTCCACTCCTTTAAAATCATTTCATCATATCTAGGGTATTATGTGAAGAGTAAGTTTTATAGTACATACAACTATGATACAGTACTGAGTTTGAAATTCTTGGCATGTGATGAGCTGAATTTACTCATCTGTCAAGAGTTCAGTGGGAAATTCATTTGGTCTTTAAGAGTCATCTCCCTCAAATGCCTTGAATAAATTAATACCCAAGGGCCCTGTGAAAGGGAAAGTGAAAGTCACTCGGTTGTCTCCAACTCTTTGCAACCCCATGGACTATAAGTCCATGGAATTCTGCAGGCCAGAATACTGGAGTGGGTAGCCTTTCCCTTCTCCAGGGGAATCTTCCCAGCCCAGGGATAGAACCCACGTCTCCCGCATTGCAGGCAGATTCTTTACCAGCTGAGCCACAAGGGAATAAAGTAGGTAACCCAATAAATGTGGAATAAACAAAGTGACTCAAAGACTAAACAACCCCACAAAGTTCAGGGGCTCACAGGTCTCTCTGGTCCACCACTGGGTTTACCAGTGATGAAAGCGAAGCCCACGGTTCAGATCAGTGGAAGATCATCCCTAGCTGCACCCATTGGCTGACTGAAGTATTTCAACTCTCTGAAGCCGAAGTCAGCCCAGTCAGAAGTTAATAGGGCAACTGTTGGCACAGCTTTCATGCTCAGTCCCTCTAACAAAAACATGTAATTTGTAGATCCTCGTAGGTAAATCAGTCCCAGAAATCTTTACCAGGCGCTTTCAAACTTTGGGTTTTAGAGTCCTTGGCTACAAACAGATTGCCCGAAGCAACACAGCGCCTCCACTGAGCCTTCGAGTCAGTCAGTTAAGACACTTGAGAGTCCACATCCCGTTTACAGCTTCTGCCAGACCCTGGGTGCATTCACACCACCAAGAGGAGGTGCTGGCACATGGGTTAAAACAAACCACAGACATTCAGACTGAAAGACAGATGGGGTGGAAGCGAGGCCGATACCCTCCCCAATACAAAAACCTTTCATTTCTGCTTCCCAATCGTAACAACAGAGCAAAACTTAAAAATGCGAACACTGTCCTTGACAAATGGACTTTAGTCTAGAAAAAAGCACAGCTGCCATCTTTCAGTCATGAAACTAGGATGTGACCAAAAGCAAAGGCAGCCAAAGAAATAAATATAACAAGTTCAAGACTCACATCATAGGTCATGAACAAAGTCTCTGCTCGCATCCAACCAGAATGCTGTGACTCAGCACTCATCCAACGTCAACAAGAGGGGCCAACCAGCACCGGCAACATCCTGGGAAGGAGAAGCCTCGTCTCTGTGGGTAAAAGGCACCATCCTGCCTGGGGGACTGGGGCCTATTTAAAGAGACTGAGGAGCCGATTCAATACCCAGGTCACGTGGGAGAGAAACAAAGTGAACAGCTCATTCTCCAGCTTTGCAACCCACTGCCTGCCCCCAGGCCGAGGATTCTTTGAAGGACAAATCATAAACACATTAAATAATGCTTAGAATAACAGGACTTGATTGTTCAGCTCTCTGGCCTTGCTTAACTCCTCCTGGACTATTAAAATAATGCCAATAGAGTCCTCTGTTCTCAAGAAAGGTGCTATGTAAACAGAAATCAGTATCAAATCCATTACTTCATCAGGTTGCCCCAGTCATGGAAAATTCTTCAAGAGGGAAACAGAGGTAACTAGTTCTGCTGTGGGCACTTTCTCAGATGAGAATCTAGGGTTACAGTCCAGCACCATCTCTTGGAGCTCTTCCACAGAGAACTAACTGAATGAAGAGGTACGGAGATATAGTTGCTACGCTGGTGATATAAACTAAAACATCTGTGCTCCCTCCTTTCAATGCTCCCTTAATATTCACTGAAGGAAACTCTATCAGTTCCTCACCTCTTACAGAGGCCTCTATGATTTCCTTACATTTTTATACATGTAAGAAGATAGATATATAAAGAGGCAAAGGAAACAAGTATATTAAATCATTTAAGACTACATTTCTGGATATATTCTGAGTTTCTTGAAGAATGGCTTATTTCTCATAAAGCAGGTACTAAACATATGCCATGTTTAAAAATGTACATACAGTCCCCAAAATATTCGTTGGGCAGAAATGCTGCAGCTAATTAACTAGCTGTGCTCAAGTGTGACTTCACTTATTATCTCATGGAAAAAGGAGAAGCTACAAAGCTAAGCTACCAACTTACCTGGATCGACAGTTATCCTGCCTTTCTCCCAATAAAGGAGGTGGTCCTCCCTAAGACCAACTCACCATTAAAGCAATGGATCCCCTTCCCCTCTTGCCCAAAGACTTCCTCCCTGTTTGTTCCTGTTAGCAGGCACACCTGCCGTACCACATCCCATCTGTCAAGAACACCTCTGCTCTCAACATCCCCATTCTACTCCCCTGCAGGTACCACTCTATTTCCCAGCTCTCCTTACAGCCAAAGCCCCCTGAAGAGAGGCTCTGCTGGTTGCCTCCACCACCTCCCCTCCCCTTCTCTCTTGAACCTGCCAGAGCCGAGCTCTTGCTTTCAACACTTCAAAGCTGCTCCAGTGAAGGTCGCCACTGGCCTCCAAATCCAACGGTAAATCCTCTGGCTCCTTATGAGTCAAACTTCCAGCCTGTTTGACACAGAACCACTCTGGTTCATGATACACTTTCTTAACTTGGCTTCTAGGTTATCCTATCCTCTTATGGTTCTCTCCTACCTCGCTGATTCTGTTCAGGGGAAGGCTCCAGAGCTCAATCTCTGTAGTCCTTTCCTTTTTATATGGACTTGCCAGATGCTATCATCCTACCTCATGGATTTAGATGCCTTATGCAGATTTCTGGATAGAGAATGTTTAGCTCTAGCCTGGACCCCTCAATCTTGTATATGTGCATACAGGCACTGGAGATGTGTGTGTTTATGTGTATATGCAAGTACCCAACTGTACCGCTGCCTCCGGGACTCTGCCAGGTAGGTGTCTAAAGTCTAGTGGTCATCCCAAGCAAACATTCAAAATTAAGCTCTGGTTCTTTCCTGTACCCACAATCTAATCTGTTCCTCTTCAAGTCTTCCCCTATCTCTGCAAATGGCAAATCTATTCTTGATCCTTTTTCGTTATGTGAGATGCAATACAACATGCAAGTCCTGGTAGCTCTATGTCCGGGGGGATGATATCTCACCACCTTCATGGCAAACACTTTGGTGCAATTCACTACCATCTTCTGTCTGGATTATTTCATGTCTCCCAGCTTGACTTCCTGCTTCCAGCTCTGCCTTCCTACAGCTTTTACCCCCACAGCATTCAGAGCATCCTTAAATGTACGGCAATCAGATCACGGCACTCTTCCCTTCAGTGACCTCCCATCTCATTCAGAATACAAGTCAAAAGACCTCCCAAGGGCCTAGTGGGCTCTCCACAAGCTGTGAGCGCCCCCACACCCCGACCATGTCTCTCACCCCTGTTCCCAATCCACTCATTCTGGCCTCCATGCCTCCTTCAAATACTGTGCATATTCCTGTCTCAGGGAACTTCTTATTCCCTCTGTCTAGAATATGCTTCCCCAGAGATACATAGTGTCTTCCTCCCCTTCAAGACTGCTCCAGAACATCACATGACCAGAAGATTTGTCCCAACTACCTGGCATAAAACTGCACATTACTGATTCTTTCTGTGCCCCATTTTCCATTTCCTATTTATTCTAAAGACACTTTATAGATTTGGTATTTCACTACTGTCATTAAAAACACAGACTCCATGAGGGCGGGAATGTGTCTGGTCACTACTAAATACTGAACATGTGTTTCATAGCAAATGCTCAAGAAATATCGAATGAATAAACTTCACTGACAGAGAACTAAGGAAATAATATTTATCTAAGGGATAATTGTCAGTAATTTTTTTAAAAAAATAAAGAAACTTCTATGAAACCTTTAGCCTCAAAACATTTATTTAATGCTATATTTGTCAGAGAAAAATATTTTAGTCATAAAAGTTTCAGATTAAGGGAAAGCACAGTTGTTGCTCAGGAAACCCTGCAATAATTACAAAATTTTTTTTCCCAAAATCATTAAAATGTTACCAAAAAATGGTCAATGACATAAAGTAAAAAATTTCAATTAAACATGCCAATGACCGAATAACTGAACAAACAGGAAATAGAAATTTCTCAAGAACTTTTTCAAAAGAAAAACAGACAATTACTTGCTCCCAAAATTTCACAACATATTATGCAAAAACCAAAATGACACATAATGGAAATTTCCACTAATTTTATAAATAAAATTTAAGATGATGTCTAAGGAGTTTAGTTTTTTAATATATTTCTGATTTACTTAGCATTCATTCTCTTTGTTAGGCTAAGAACAACTAGGAAATTAAAAACACTTCTACTCAGATTCTTCAAGACTGATGTGAATTGCCATTAAGCCATAAAATCCACCCAGAAGGAGAAATACACTTTGGTTCGAAGTTCAGGCAGACTGGCAGAGGAACTAAGCAGAGGCCCAGCAATAAAGATGGTAGATTTCATCCCAAATTTCCATTTATTTTAGGAGTTGGGTCTCATTCCCCATTTCACTCATTTAAGCTTTGTTTTAGCTTGACTTGAGATTTAAGGACCAAAACTTTCACTTAGAATTGTACATTTTCTCAACTTCAATCTTGCCTTGCCAGCCAGTCTCCACTATCCCCAGCAAGAATGTAAAAGGCGCACCTTGAGTCTTCGGGATTGTTTTAATAAGCTTCCCTTTTTCTCCTTGGAGTTCTCCCTTCTTAAATAACAAACCTAGGTTCTCTTCTCTAGAAATACAATAAAAGGTCCTATTTTCATCCCTGGAACAAAATCCAGTATGTTTGAAGGTATAATATATTTTATAGTCAAAGAGGCTCACTTTTACCCAACAAATAGTTTACTTACCCAGCAGACTCTTACCAAGCATATTTGGGAAAAGAAAATATAGTTGGTAATTAAAGTAGAGAACTAGTAAAACAAACCAATGGCTCTCTGATATTTTCATTTTCTGATCTTTTCAGTAAAATATGCTTCTTTAACACTGTAGACCCTGAGGGGATGCAAGCAACTGACCAGCCATCCTTCTTGGGGTACCCTCCTCATTTCTGGGGTCCTATAACTGCAGCAGGCCATCGCTCCATGGTGCTTTCTTCAACAAGACTTGAAAAACCCTATCTAGAACATGTGGGAATCTCTCCTCTGCTCCTAATCCTTAATACCAGAGAACCAGCCCCTCCAGAATGAACTGTGGTTTTTGAGATATGGTGACTGCAGAGTTGAAGAAACACAAGACTTAAGTTCATAACTTTAAAAGTACCAAGAATACTGGGAGGAGCACAGTAGACCCACTTTCTCAATCCTGAATTGAGGGTGCAATTCTCTGCCTGGATCTAGAATCCTGACAATCATGGCAACCATCCTTAGTGAGGGTTACATGAGTTTGCCTAGGGATTTTTAGTTCTTTGGCATTGTGGTTCAAGATGTTCAAGAGTTTATCTCCTGAGGGATAAATACCATTGAAAAGATGCACTTTTTCATGTGAAAAGTCTCCACTTCTCTCAAACAGCCTACGTCAGCCTTCACAGCAGCACAACTCTCTAGATTCCACACTGACCAGGGCAGTGGAAGAGGCTTAAGAGGACTTTTTCCACTGTTCCTGAATCAAAAGAACAAGCTGCAGGGCAGTAAACACTTACCTGTCTTCCATCCCTAGCACTCATTCGATCTGGCTAGTTTGTGTGGGCTCCTTACAGAAGGAGGGGGCTAGACACGCTTTACATGATTCAAATTTTCTGTCCCTTAATTTTAGAACAGAATCAGCTTTTATTTATCCCCACATTTGTTGTTTTTCCAAAGAGAAGTCAATGAGGGCATTTGTTATCGGTCTATCACTCACCATTTCCATAAATAACATCTGCTTGTTTTGCACATGAGAACCAAGTCTGACTAAAAGGATACATATCTGCTGGGCTTCATGTTTACCAAGGAACAAATTTCACGGCTTGTTCACAAGCCTGATCAAGTGGGGGCCATTCCTCATGAGAATCTCCAATGGTCTCTACTATCTACTTGGAGAATTAGGATTCCACATAGTCTATGCAATTGTTAAAAAAATATATATATTCCCAACAAAATCAAACTCCCTCAAAGGAAATGAAGACTCCTTCCCATCCACATTTGATCTACCTCAACTTCACCAACCACATATAGCCAAGACATCAGGCAAGCAGGACCATCCCACCATCCTCACTCACACACCTGCTTCCTTCTCACGCAGCTTCCTCTCCCCTCCGCGCCCCCAGAAAAGCTTTGCTCCTTTCTGTCCAATCTTCATTCTTTCACTCCCATGCATGATTCTCACCAAACTAGGCAGGACCAAACATTCCAACCTTCGACTTTTTCTTGGCTCTTTGCACATACTTCTATTTATGTATGTTTCTCTCCTCCAACCTTCCCTTGGCCACAATCAAGCCAAAGAAAACAGTTTGTATTCTCATCCTCCTTTGCTATTTTTAACATATGTCCCACCTGGTGATTCTCCCTTTTTGGGAACGGGAAAGAGTACGTGGCAAGAGGGGAGTGACAGGGGAAAGAATGCAGGGGAAGGAAATGAACTCAGGCTGGGAAGACAGGGGAAGAAAGACAATGGAAAGGGCAGAGAAGTGACTTTTACTCAAGTAACTAATACCTGGAAGTCACAAGACATTAGCGGAGTTAAATGCCATCAAGGTTCTCTTAGTTCCATAAGGGCACTTGGAAACTTCCCTCTTATATTAAAGGCAGACACAAAAGAAGAAAACGACCCGCTACACTTTACAAAAGCGAAATTTGTTTGAAAGAAAAAGTCAAAGGACAAGGCAGAGAAGGAAGTCAAAACCTATTGTACCCTGGACAGGCGTTCTGAATCACTGGAGTTGCCAGGCCAGGAGTAGACACCTTGATGTGCCTCTGATAGATCTCAACGCTTTTATGTAGGTAATGAGAACCCACTGCAAATAAATATTATATATTAGAAAGCCATTTGAGAAGTACTAAGGAAGTTGAACATATGAATATTTTTGTTAACTATCAAAACTCCTCCAAAATTTGATGGATTCAACTGAAAGAAAAAAACTATTGAAAAAATTAGTTATATAGAAGAAAACTGGCATTTTTAAAATCTCTCAAGTAATTTAGAAGTATAGAATCAGGGATATTCAAGCTTGCAGAACACCAATTCTGTCATTTCTTCTTTCCCCAGCACAAATTTCTCTGGCTCAGTTTTTAAATGACTCCATCAAATGGCCCCAGCTACTCTCCCCAACGGATTACTGCCAAATTCAATATATCTCATCATTAGGCAAGATTTCAGCCTAAATATCCCTTTTCTCAAAGTCTTCATATTATATCTAACTATGCTCTAGTATCATGTGATAAATAAAATTGAAAACTGATTAGTTGCCAATAAAAAATGAATTACTGATGTGTAACTACACATCATAAGTTTTTCAGCTGTCAGCTAATTCTTTTTAGGTTACTCATTTTCAACTTTTCCCTTTTGACTCTCCTCAAGATAATGCCTCTCCCATTGAACATGGATGGTTTTAAAATGTGTCTGCAAATTTTTTTATGTCTTTCTTCAAAAGATGATGTCCAACTCCTCTCCCCTTGAGCCTAGATTGGTCTGAGCAACTCATGTCTAATGAACAGATTAAAGCAGAAGAGATAGTATGTGACTTCAGAAATCAGATCATAAAAGGCACTGCACTGCAGCTTCTGTCTTGCTCTCTTTCTTGGATCACTCATTCTGAGGGAAGCCAGCTCCCAGGCTGTGAGAATACTCGAGGAGTCTATAGAGAGGCCTGTGTGACAAAAAATAAGCCTCCTGCCAATCCCCATGTGATTGAGCAATCCTGACAGCACATCTTCCGGCCTCAGACAAGCCTTCAGGTGACTGCTGCATTTCCCCTAGAGAAGGATTTGAGCCAGAACCAATCAGCTAAGTTGATTCTTAATTCCTAACCCACAGAAACCATAAGATAATGTTTGTAGCTTTAAACCACTAAGGTTTGGAATGATCTGTTACTCAGCAATAGATAATGTAAACACACACACACACACACCTACCTTCTTCTTCTCTTCTTTTCCTTTTGCATAGATCTGAGAACATAGAAACAATATGTATGGACCTTTCTAAATGTACAGAGCACTGTCTGCATGATTGATGAACTCAAGACACATGTTGTTCAGTTGTTCAGTTGCTCAGTCACGTCTGATTCTTTGCGACCCCATGGATTGCAGCACACCAGGCTTCACTGTCCGCCATCTCCCGGAGCTTGCTCAAACCTCTGTGCATTGAGTCGGTGATGCCATCCAACCATCTCATCCTCTGCCGCCCCCTTCTCCTCCTGCCTTCAATCTTTCCCAGCATCAGGGTCTTTTCTAATGAGTTCGCTTTTCACATCAGGTGGCCAAAGTGCTGGAGCTCCAGCATCAGTCCTTCCAATGAATATTCAGGGTTCATTTCTTTTAGGATTGACTGGTTGGATCTCCTTGCAGTCCAAGGGACTCTCATGAGTCTTTTCCAACACCACAGTTCAAAAACATCCATTCTTTGGCACTCAGCCTTCTTTATGGTTCAACTCTCACATCCATACTGACACTGGAAAAACCACAGCTTTGACTGTATGGACCTTTGTCAGCATGAAATGTATTGAGCACTTTCTAAGCTACAAAGTTCACATACACACCACAACCATGTAAGTAACAAACTCACAGCCATTTCATAGACTAGGAAACTACAAAGACATTCATCAGAAATTTGACTAAAGTCGTTTTGTTAGGAAATGACAGAAACTGGGTTCAGTGCAAGCGCCATTCTTTCCTCAAAATCCCAATGCTTCTCCTATACTTTTAATGAGCAGTACTGTGAAAATCACATGACACTAAGTACTTGGGAAGGTTGGAATGAATGAGAAAAGTCAAGATGGAGCACATAAGGGAAGGACAGGATGAAGGAGGGAAATTAACATAGAATGGAGCACAAACAATGTATTTGGCAGTCATGTTCAGTCGTGCCCTTCCTCTCAGCTCAATTTTACAACAGTCTTATGGAATAAGTGTTAAAATTTTTATTTGACCAAGAAACTAACAGAGGTTCAGCAAGATAGGGCACAGTGAAACCCCTCACTAGCTCCACCCTCCAAATCTTTCAAACAAGAGTAGAAAATAAGACATGCACAATAATGCCATTCAACCCATCTACCACACAAGGTTGTGGAGGAGGCCATATGAAATAGTTTGTATGGATATGACTCATAAGCTGTTAAATATGCAAATTCAAGAGGTTATCATTACTTGCAGTCAGCTCTTAGTGGGGAAACTCAAATGACCAGCAACACTTTCCCCATGATATTATATATTATATATTATATATATTATTATATATTATACAATATATATTATATGTTATATAATATATATATAATATATTATATGTTATATGATATATATATAATATATTATATGTTATATAATATATATATAATATATTATATGTTATATGACACCCAAGAGCTTGTAAACATGGGAAATTTTCATCTCGAAATGTTTGCTTTCATGATCATAATGTTTACTAACACTCTACAAAAAAGTAAAATTCTACTATCAACTTTGCTCTCTACACAATCTTCAGGTAAGATCTGACTGCTTCACTTTGTCTGAGAGGTATCAAAATGGATCTCAAATAGCAGTAGGAACCCACTGATTAGAAAGGTTTATTTTGCGTATGGACTATTTTCATTAAAAAATATTCCTGTCAGGACTTCCCTGGTGGTCCAGTGGTTAAGAATCCGGCTGCCAGTGCAGGGAACACAGGTTCAATCCCTGGCCCGGGCAGATTCCACATGCCACAAGCAACTAAGCCCATGCGCCACAACTATGAAGCTTGCACACCACAGCTACTAGAGCCCACACACCTACGGCATGCGCTCTCCTCCACAACGAGAAGCCTCTGCAATGAGAACCCCATGCATCACAGCTGGAGAAAAGCCATGCACAGTAACAAAGACACATCACAGCCGAAAGTTAATTTTAAAACACAGACAGGAGCTCTATATTTAAATAATTTTTGTAAAGTCTTTACTGAATCTGTCACAATATTGTTTCTGGTTTATGTTGTGGTTTTTGGTTTTTTGACCAAGAAGCATATGGGATCTTAGGTCCCTGAACAGGGATCCAACCCCCTCCCTGTGCATTGGAAGGTGAAATCTTAACCACTAGCCCACCAGAAAAATCCCCAGGTAATTTCTTAAAAGTGTCATCAACATTAAAGTCCTACATATAATAAAGTTGAAAAATTTTTAAATATAGTCAAATTTTGACTTTGGACTCCCCTAAAAGTACCGTAGGCTAACTGAATTCTGCCAAGAGTCATAACAAACACCCTTTTTCAACAACACAAGAGATGACATGGACATTACTAAATGGTCAATACCAAAATCAAATTGATTATATTCTTTGTAGTCAAAGATGGAGAAACTGTACACAGTCAGCAAAAACAAGACCTGGAGCTAACTGTGGCTCAGATCATCAACTTCTCATAGCAATATTCAGGCTTAAACTAAAGAAATCAGGGGAAACCACTAAGCCAGTCAGTTCAGTTCAGTCGCTCAGTTGTGTCCAACTCTTTGCGACCCCATGAAGCACAGCACGCCAGGCCTCCCTGTCCATCACCAACTCCCGGAGTCCACCCAAACCCATGTCCACTGAGTCGGTGATGCCATCCAGCCATCTCATTCTCTGTCATCCCCTTCTCCTCCTGCCCTCAATCTTTCCCAGCATCAGGGTCTTTTCAAATGAGTCAGCTCTTTGCATCAGGTGGTCAAAGTATTGGAGTTTCAGCTTCAGTATCAGTCCTTCCAATGAACACCCAGGACTGATCTCCTTTAGGATGGACTGGTTTGATCTCCTTGCTGTCCAAGGGACTCTCAAGAGTCTTCTCCAACACCACAATTCAAAAGCATCAGTTCTTCAGTGCTCAGCTTTCTTTATAGTCCAACTCTCACATCCAAACATGCCAGCCAGGTATGACTTAAATTAAATCCCCTATGAATATGCAGTGGAGGTGACAAATAGATTCAAGGGATTAGATCTAGTAAATAGTGTGCCTTAAGAACTATGGATGGAGGTCTGTAAAACTATACAGGAAGCAGTGAACAAAACCGTCCCAAAGAAAATGAAAAGCAGGAAGGCAAAGTAGTTATCTGAGGAGGCTTTACAAATAGCTGAGGAAAGAAGAGAGGACAAAAGCAAGGGAGAAAGGGAAAGGTACACCAAACTAAATGCAGAGTTGCAAAGAATAGCAAGGAGAGACAAGAAGGCCTTCTTCAATGATCCGTGCATAAAAATAGAGGGAAAAAACAGAAAAGGAAAGACTAGAGATCTCTTCAGGAAAATTAGAAACATCAAGGGAACATTTCACCCAAAGATGGGTACAATAAAGGACAGAAATCGTAGAGACATAGAAGAAGCAGAAGAGATCAAGAAGAGATGGAAAGAATACATGGAAGAACTGTACAAAAAAGATGTTAATGAACTAGATAACCACAATCATGTGGTCAGTCACCCAGAGTCAGACATTCTGGAATGTGAAGTTAAGTGGGCCTTAGGAAGCACTGTTGTCAATAAAGCTAGTAGATGTGACGGAATTCCACTAGAGCTACTGAAAACTCTGAAAAACGATGCCATCAAAGTCTTGCACTCAATACATCAACAAATCTGGAAGACCCCAGGACTGGAAAAGGTCAATCTGCATCCCAGTTCCCAAGGACAGTATTAAAGAATGTTCAAACCATCAGACAATTGACCTCATCTCCCATGCTAGTAAGGTCATGCTTAGAGTCTTCCATGCTAGGCTTCAGCATTATGTGAACCAAGAACTTCTGGATGTCCAAGTTGGGTTTAGAAAAGACAGAGGAACCAGGGATCAAATTGCCAACATTTGCTGGGACCATAGAGAAAGCAAGGGGATTCCAGAAAAAAACACCTACCTACCTCTGTTTCATCGACTATGCTAAAGCTTTTGGCTATGTGGATCATAACAAACTATGGAAAGTTCTTAAAGAGATGGGAATACCAGACCTTTTTAATTGTCTCCTGAGAAACCTGTATGCGGGTCAAGAAGCAACAGTTAGAACCCTGTATGGAACAACTGGTTCAGGATTGAGAAAGGAGTATGACAGGGCTGTCTGCTGTCACCCTGTTTATTTAACTTATACGCAGAGCACATCATGAAAAATGCCGGGCTGGATGAGTTACAAGCTGGAATCAAGATAGATGAGAGAAACATCAACTACCTCAGATATGCAGATGATACTACTCTAATGGCAGAAAGCAAAGAGGAACTAAAAGAATCTCTTGAAGTGGGTGAAGTAGGAGAGTAAAAAAGCTGGTTTAAAACTAAACATTTAAAAAAAAAAAAAAACTAACATCATAGCATCCGGCCCATTAGTTCATAGCAAACAGAAGGGGAAAATGTGGAAGCAATGACAGATTTCTTCTTCTTTGGCTCTAAAATCACTACGGATGGTGACTGCAGCCATGAAATCAGAAGACGATTGCTTCTTGGTAGGAAAGTATGACAAACCTAGACAGTGTGTTGAAAGCACAGACATCACTCTGCCGACAAAAGTCCATATAGTCAAGGCTGTGGTCTTCCCAGTGGTCATGTACGGTTGTGAGAGCTGGACCTAAAGAAGGCAGAGCACCAATGAATTGATGCCTTCAAGCTGTGGTGCTGGAGAAGACTCCTGAGAGTCCCTTGGACAGGAAGGAGATCAAAGCAGTCAATCTTAAAGGAAATACTGAATACTCATTGGAAGGACTGATGCTGAAGCTAAAGCTCCAGTATTTTGGTCATCTGATTTGAATAGCTGACTCATTGGAAAAGTCCCTGATTCTGGGAAACATTGAGGGCAGAAGGAGAAGAGGGTGTCAGAAGATGAGATGGCTGGATGTCATCACAGTGCAATGGACATGAACTTGGGCAAACTCTGGGAGATGGTGATGGACAGGGAGGCCTGGCATGCTGCAGTCCATGGGGTAGCAGAGTCAGGCATGACTGGGCAACTGAACAACAAAAACAAAAGTAACTTACACAAAGAGCTAAAGTGGCAATCTTGTCAGTAAACACTATCTGTTTTGGCAATTTTCAACTCACTATACTTTTGGTTTCTGACAAATACATGTGTAACGTGTAAGGTGATGCTTTAAATAGTCAAATAATGTATGAATGCTACTGATACAATGTAATACACTGAATGAATGCATATGAAACACTTAGTACAGTGGATGGCAAGTAGTAAGTGCTAAATAGGTAAGGAGAAAGACAAGGATGCAATCCACATATTGTCTTTGGGGAAGACAAATGAGCCTATATCCAAATTTCCTAATTAGCTGACCTTCAGAGACATGAATGTAACTTACAATGCCAAAAGCAGGTTTTTTAAATATATTTTTTATGTTCCTGAGGTATATTAAGGTGTGGTTTGGAAACTGGGATCCCTGACAAGAAACATTATGAATCACTTTCTCCACTAAGAGTATTTTTAAAACTCCTTTTTAAAAAGGCATCTAATTTTGCTGTATTTCCAGGTTCAAGACATGGCAGGGTGCGTCTGATATGAATTTATACACTCTCCCCACCAAGCACCGTGGTTGCCTGAAAACCCATACCAAAAACAGTGATGAATGAATAAAAGGTATAATGGGGTTTCGGAAGTCTTATGGAAAGTGTTCCTACTCACACTCACTAACGAACTGTAAACTGGACATTCTCCATTCCATATGAGCAAGAATCCTGAAACCAAAAATCCTAATGGCTGCTCAGACGTAAATGTGGTAAAACAGCAGGTCTTACTGAAACCAGGCCAGGCAGAACAATTCTTTACATGTTTCAATAGTCTTGAGGAAATGATGGAACTGACTCATCCACTTCTTTGTCCATTGCCGGCCCATCCCAAGTTTTCTTAGAAGTAAGGGGGTGGACAGGAAAAAGAGCTAGAAAATAAGAGTGAAGAAATATAAATCGACTTGTGTTTCCTTCTGTCAAATGCAACATCTGATGCTCTGAGATGTCAAGACATGCAGTGTTAAGAGGGAAGGATACAAACAGGACATGTGTTAGCTACAGTCTCTGCCCACAATGCAGTGTGTGTGTGTGTGTGTGTGTGTGTGTGTGTGTGTGTGTGTGTGTGTGTGTGTGTGTGTGTGTGTGTGTGTGTGTGTGTGTGTGTGTGTGTGTTAGTCATTCAGTATTGCCCAACTCTTTGCAACCCCATGGACTGTAGCACACCAGGCTTCTCTGTCCATGGAATTCTCCAGACAAGAATACTGGAGTGGGTTGCCATTCCCTCCTC